>NW_009645831.1:0-2423 GCF_000690535.1 Cariama cristata
CAACCAAATTGATTCTGTGACTCTGTGAACACAGGGAACAAAAAGTTCATGTGAATTGTAATAAATAATCATAACGCTAATACACAACAAAGACAAATAATTTTACCTTTGCATTTTTTCTTTCTGCTTCATACTCATCAGGTTCATGTGGATATTGTTCACCTATGGTAACGTTTGCATAACTGTAAAACCAAAATTAATTACTTTGGTGTTCAAAGCTCAAGAAATATTTAATAAAACACTCTGCAAGAAGGAATATTGTGAAGTTACCCATATCCGGTTCCTTTCTTTCCTGGATTAGTATAAAAATTCTTTCCATGAAAAATGACTCTTTCTTTGGCTTTCAGTTGTGGACTGAAGTATGCATACGAACCTCCTATGGTTCCATAATAGCTGCCAAGTCCACATCTAAAAATAGCAAATAAATACATTAATTAATGTTTTGCAAACATTTCAGGCTTTCCATATCTAGTGTGCTAAAAAAACAGTATGCATAAAACCCAAACAATGTACACACCTCAAGAATCAAATAAAAAACCAGATCAGATCCACTGTCCATGGATCTACTACCACAGCAATTCCATGCACAGTGTTGCGGGCAAAAAACCAAAATGGTGGCAGAGATGAAGTTTTAAGGTATCTTTAAGGTCTGTTTAAACCTTAAAACAACCTCTATTAAGCATATTTGTATTATTTTTTAATTTTGCACCAACAAGGTGAAGTAACACTGGTAGAGACAGATTTACAGAGATCCAGAGGAATAGGTTAAACAGACTTTATGCTTGACGACAAGAGGAGAGTCTTTCCCACAAGTTTACAGAGAACAGTAAGTTAGTGTGGGTATGATAAGGGAGTGGCAGGCAACATGGGGTACCGTCTGAAAGGGTTTTTTTTCTGGGAGATGTTAGAACTTTCTGGCTTGTCACAGAAGGAAAGTAAAAGGAGGCACAGCTCATTTAGAAGAAAAACTTCCATCTACAAAGCTGCAGGAATTCATCAAGACTGTTTTTTAAAGAGCAAACTGAAAATCAGTATTTGCTGACAAGTGTATGACATGCTTTCAAAGTACATGATCATACAGTCGCTAAAGGAGAAAAGGACTGAGAGAAACTAATGAAATAACTGAATGGCAATTTGGTCCACTAAACTGCAGCTACAGTGGTCCAAAAAAACCCCAACCAACCAATTCTCTGTCCCCACACCCCAAAAACCTAAAACAGAACAGAAAAAAAATAAGCAGGGGCTACTGTATGAGATCTGTCAATTACTCCAGATAGCCGAGGTAATGTGCTTTGCCTGTACCGTCTGCAATTATTGTGAGGAGAGAGTAAAGTGTCTCAATGAGTTCCTACTCAAAAGGGCCATTAATGAATTCTGACAGGATTAGGATGCCAAGATAACATTTGTCATCTTTGCACAGAAGGCTAACCTGCCTGTTCTTTACCCTCCCTTTGTTTAGAGACTTCATAAACCCATATATAGAAAAAAATGGGCAAACTGACAACGCACAGACAACATTCATCTTGGTGTTTCCTAGCTCCTAGGTACTTTATTTCATATTCTTTAAACATCATTTCTATGTGTAGGCTTTTTATATGCCAGTAACAAAATAACACAGAGAGCAGACATATGAAGAAAAGAAAGGCCCAGGCTTCAGTCACATCTTCAGAATATGACGTCTTTGCAACCTTTCCGTTTGCAGCCAACAACAAATGTGGCTCCAATGTGAAGGAAAGATTCCCAAGAGCTGCTTTACCATTCAGGCAGCCAAGAACAACTCAATGAAGAGCAGTAGAGCTCTGTGCCAGTTCCTCACTTACGATGGGAGGCAGCTTTGGATATAAGAAATGTATAATTGCTCTCCATAATTGCTTCAGGATTCCATTAAAAGACGACCTAACAACTTTCCCAGCCTCTGCTTTGTACTCTGCCAGTGCAGACTTAGGGGAGGATAAGGACAATAAAGAACCTGTCCTAAAGTTCATGTCTAGAAGAATTCAAAAGTCTTATAACAAGAATAAGAGCGTGACCTGGTGCACCGACAGCCAACGAGTGGAGCATTTGTGGAGGCTGTACGTGGAAGAGAACGCAGTAGCAGGTCTTCGTTGTAAGCAAGACTCCGCTGTTGGACTCAGAACCCGCAAAGTAAGAGAACAGGACTTTCATTGACTGACATGGATTTGAAATCAGTGCCTAGGTGTTTCTAACAGTTAAACCCTTATAAATAATTTGGTTCCTATAAAGTCAAACTGCAGTTGAAAGAAGGTTTTGAACACGGGGCTCACACATTGTCTGTCCCATCAGAAATAGCACACGTATATCCAACGGAAAGCCTACACATCACGTCTTACATTCCTGTTATAAGCTAAGATGTTCCTGTAACATACAACTGAGCACAGTTAATTCTTGCATCCTAATATATA
>NW_009645832.1:0-2445 GCF_000690535.1 Cariama cristata
CCAACACCCCCAGGTCTTTTTCTGCTGGGAAAAAGTTGTCTATGTCAGGGTGGGCTGGTCTTCTACATGATGTGGTCAAGAGGGCAGTCTTGATCATCTCTTTGATCTCTCTTGTTTCCAGCAGTCAGGTAATTGGTGGTTTTCTTTCCTGAATGGGTTGGGCATTGACAGGAAGATAAGAACATAATTTTTTCTTTGATTTTGTTGAGTGGAGGAAAATACAAAGAAGTTTGCTGCATTTAAGAGATGTCTTCCCCCGCCCCCGGTTTATCTGTTTGAAAAAGAGAGGATAGAACAAATACTAGGGTACCATACTGTAAAATTAGAAATTTGTTGGGTGAAGGGGGAAATGTAAATTCACTTGTAACTGTGTTGCTGCGTGTTTCTCTAATCTTAGTCATGTATGTTGGAAGATCAGAGAACTTCAAATCCTCTTGAAACGTTAAAACCTTCTGCCTCACACATTTCTGAGGTCAGGTGCACGAGGTCGTCCTGCAGCTTGTTGGAGTCAAGGCACGGGCAGGGTGACCCGTTCCCAGGGGACATATGCCTGAGCAATGGTGGAGGTAAACCTGGCACACTCGTGGCAGTTTGGCCTACATGCAGCACTTCCCCAGCAGCAGCCCTGCGATGCCTGTCTTTTTCCTGCCATGCATTGTGGAATAGATTCTAAAATCTATGGCAGTTTGAAAGCAGAGAGTCAAACTAGCACGGCAGACTTTTTGAGTTTACTACCTTGTGACCAAATTTGGAATTTTGTTACAATCTCCTGTGCCCTCCTGAAGATTGTAAGCTTAACAGAATGATTATGTGAATGTCTTTAATGCACAAAATCCTGTAAAACAAGGACAATATTTTGATATGCCTCTTGTGCAATGGTTGGAGGAGCATTAGCACCCAAAATACCAGCAGGAAATGCAGAAGGTGGAATGGGGGTGAGGTCTGTATTCTCAGAAAGACTTACGGATGCTACAGACAGGAACCTGTTGACTGACACTAAATACTTCATTTGAATTAAAAAGGAGGAGGAAGCCAAACCAGTATATTTGGGGGAACAAAGACCCAAGCAAGAAGGTCCCTGAGGCTCCGCTCTCACCATGTAATCTACCAGAAGATAATTCAGCCTGAAATAGCTGAGGAGGTATCTTCCTTTCAAACATAATGTAGTATTTTATTGTGTAATTTACAATTTTTGTCATAGCCTCTTTCCTAAACTTGAGGCTAAATCCTAACATAATGTCTCATTGAGTAAACTTCGCTTTGTTTTGCTCTTGTCATGGTTAAGTTCAAATAAAGCTCTCCCTCATGGTTCAAACAGATGACCAAAGCAGGGGAAGGGCTGCAGGTACAAAAATGCAAAGGAGGTAAAGCAGTGCATATGGGATGGTAGCTGAAGGGCTGCCAGAAAAAAAAAACCTTCTAGAAATAAGGCTGAACAATTATGCAACCAAGAAATCATGGTGAAATAGAATAACTCCTACTTGAGAGGGATTGCTTGCTGTTACCGATGCCACATGAATAGACTTAGTTATCTGTGAACACAGTGACTGTTAAGGTAAAGTAATTGCAGCTGGTTAGGAATATCCCTGTATAGACTATTTTCTGCAGTGCCATGCTTGTTACATCTGTTTCTGGTGGACTGTTGTTTTTGCATTGTTTCTTATTGCACTTAATCTTCTAATGAGTATGTAGTAATGTTTTTCATATGTACATTAGTCAACAATTTTCCTATCAGCTTTTGTAGTAAGGAGCTGCGTTGAAGATAGCTCTATGTAAGTCTGTTATTTTGGAGAGAAGTGATAAGAAGATACTGCAAAACGGGGGAAGTGGGGAGAAAGGAGTATACCCTTCTTGCCACAAGCAGTCTGTTTCTGGACTCTGAGGCAGAAGGTCTTTCCAGCAACTTTTGACTTCAGATGTTGCAGGCTTCTTGCCATCCTGCTTCATGTGGATTTTAGAGCATTGTTTTGTAAAGCTGGTTTGTGTGCCTGCAGGAGATCATGTTCTAAACTGTCTCATAGGCACAATAAGCTCTGTTTCTAGACAACATCTGTCTGTATTTTCTTGGGCTTTTAAAAATGAGTATGGTAAAAAATCAAAACTTCAGGTCAAAGATCTGACCTTTAAGGTAACTCTTTGAGGGAGAATTACTGTAGTGAACAAATACAATAGTAAAAAGACTGTTGGGTGTCTTAAATGGAGCATTAGTATGTGTTATGG
The DNA here is from genome assembly GCF_000690535.1 of Cariama cristata. Taxonomy (NCBI): domain Eukaryota; kingdom Metazoa; phylum Chordata; class Aves; order Cariamiformes; family Cariamidae; genus Cariama; species Cariama cristata. Next base: position 2,221 of record NW_009645832.1, read on the forward strand.
ATAGATCCTTCTTTTATTAACTTCTTATATGTCATTGTGCAAATCTGTATCTTCTGCTAACTCTGTTTAACGGAACTGTGCATTTATATAATGTTTCATTCTGTCATGGCAGTTCTTGGAGAACGTGCGATGCAAATCCTGAGTCAGCCCCCAGATCCTGTGTCACTGCTGACGTTCTTCTGAAAGAGTTGCAGTAGCACAGCTGGGCTTTGGGAGGCTGTCACC
>NW_009645833.1:0-2113 GCF_000690535.1 Cariama cristata
AAAGTCCTACAATCCTATGTTACTTCATCACGTCTTGTAGTAGGATGCTCATAGTGACAATAAAAGTGTTTGCTATATTTAGCATGCGTTTGCTTGCTGCTCGTTTCATGGCACGGATTCCTCAAAACAAACAAAGAATCAGCACTTGTTGCTTTCTTCCCCTAATTCGTAAATGCTTCTTTGATACCCCCATCTGACTTCTTTCCATGCCAGTATGAATACAGACAAGGGTTCAGATGAAATCACATCAGAGCGTACTGCACAAGAATTCAACACGAGGCCTCACTGTTCTCCTCTGTCAATAGATTTGCCCCAACACCTCTCTTCTGTGTGCAGACGGATAGACTTTCTGCAAAGCTTTTTGAACCCAGTTAGACTTCTGAGGGTTTCAGGGGCCAGAACAGCTGCATCTGATTCATGCCCACACCTATCTGTGCACAGAGCAAGAAGATGACAGCATACATATGCACAGAGCAAACTGCACCTGTAGGATTTGTGTAGAAGGCGTGGAGATGCACAGTTTGTGACCAATGTAACAACAAATAATTTTAGGACTTATTTGGGGATTTTTTGTAGCTGAGTACGTTCTGTCTAGGAACGCTGCACTTACTTCATCATCTTTGCTAAGTGGTTGTCAAGCAGCAGTGACGAGTTACCAGTCCTTGGCCTGCCTAAACCAATTTAGGCTACAGCTCTGCAAAGCACCTAAAGCTAAACAGGGGCCCAGTGACGGCAGGTCAGGCAGCAGTTAGAGAATTTGTCCGTCAGGGGCCGCACTGGAAAGCTGGGGCTGACTGCTACAGAGCTGCCAGCGGATCCAGGCTTGGGAGATTCCTTTTCACTACGGCTTCTTTTCTCCTGCGGTCTTGAACTGACATTGCACACCCGTCGTTGCTAGCCAGAGACTTAACCATAGCAATTATTACGGTGTCAGGTGTTTCTGGTTGAAAGTCCTGTGCGCTTATTTGTAGGCTTGTCAGTCGGCGTGGTCTCAGCAGCAGGGCACGCTGCTGTAATACTGCTGTCTCTTACAATCTAGATTCAGACAGATTCCTTGGATCACAGATGCAAAAGCCAGTTTCTCTAAGCTCTGCGGGGGCCCCAGTAGGCCACCATCCCACCAAGAACTTCCTGAGGGGGCAGGAAGGAGGCAACATCCCTGCCCTAATGTGAAACTCCACACCAGGCGCTGGCCGGACTGCAGAGTTGCCCTAAGCCCCTCTTCACGGCAGTCAGCCCAAGAGGCTTCCCATCTCAGCTGTGCGTGCCGAGTGCGCCTGAGTCGAGCAGTGGCCCAAGCAAGCCTCTCAGGGTGAACGAAGAGCGATCTGCCAAATTGCCAAAGTCCTGAAATAGGTCAGGACCACTTTTTGCTGGACCCTGCCCGACCAACAAGCTCTCCACCACTATGCTCTGTGGCAGTGTGCTGCACAGGCAGAAGACCTGGGGGAAAGAGAAAGTAGCAGAGGGGCATTAAGGATTTCCTCTCACTCTTTGCAGACCGGGCAATGCATAGCTAATCAGCCACAGGAAAATGCACCATCTGTTTCACCAACGTAAGATAACAGTATTGCTCTTCAGCTTCAGGGTAGACCAGTTTCATAAACGACGCCAGACCCAAACCTCGTGCAAGATGGACTCTTTTGGCCACAGGGAGGTACGGTGGGAGCTGCTGCTTCTCATCAAACAGTTGTCAGGCTAAATGCAAAGACCAGTTTCTTTTCTCTGGAACAAAGGATTCCAAGCATAAAGTACAAGTTAAAGCCCACAGAGAGGGAACAGATCAACTTCTGACATGTTACGTTGCTACTACAGGTATGAAAATCTTTTAGCTGCCAGCGGCACTGAAGAAGTCTTCACCATGGAGAAGATTCACGGGGAACGGGAACAAAGCAACCTGGCAAGAGGGGTGAGAATACAATGAGCAATGCACCCTGCAACGCAGGGTATCATCCCAATTATTCCCTATTTAAGGAACGGGGAACCAACTTGCTGCCTTTCAACATCAGATTGATGCTTTCTCGCCAAAAAAACTGTATACACGTGCATATACACACACATATGTACAAGGCTGCCGATAGGGTGTTGTCGGAGTGAGAGTCGGGCCCCGAGT
>NW_009645834.1:0-2460 GCF_000690535.1 Cariama cristata
TCCCGTCCCTGACTTCGCCCTTACTCCTCACGAGCTACAACAAGCTCCGTCACGCTTCATGAAAATTACATTTCAGTAGCTCTCGAACTGCGGTCGCTCCTTCACTACACGCAATACGACTGTAATTAGCACACCTTCCCGACGAGAGAGAGGGGGGTTTCCCCCAAAAGGTATTGATAAAAGGTGGCAGAGGGAGGGAAAACATCCACCTTCTGCCCCAAGTGACCAGCAAGTCTTTACTGCTGTTTGCACTGGGCCAGCAGAAAGTGCTGGACACAGATGGTACCAGGACATTGACAGCACGGACACTGCATCCTCAAACGGCTCCTTGAGGCGGTGGCAAATTTTCGTGAGACTAAAAAGGATGGTTCATCCATTTAACCTGACAAGTGGCTGCACAGCTGTCCTCGAAGCTTGTTCCTCGGGCTCCCCGTAACACTTCCATAGACACGCTGCCTCCTTCCTTGTTTGTGCTCCTGCTGCTCATCCAACGGGTGAGAAATGAGACAGGTGTTCCTGCAACTGAATGATGTATTATTTTGTGTCCTGTAACAGCAACTGTAAATGTTGTGAGTCTAGAATGGAAGGGAGCTGTATTAAAAACAGAAAGAAACGTTTGTTTCAGGGCTTCTGAAGCCTTTTGTTTACTTCCCGCACAGCAGCACCTTACTCAACTGCAACCATTTCTGCCACCTCGCAAGTTTTTGCAGCGTACATGCAGCAAATGAACCCACACATTACTGCAGAGTGTATTTTTCAAAGACTTTTTTGGGCGTACCATCACACAAACATCCAAAACACTCTCCTATGTAGATGAGGTGACCAGTGACGACATTAGGATTCACCTTTCCCACAGGGAAGTAGCAGCTCTGCTACTTGAACGAAGCTCTACGTCATCCCACAGACCTGCAAGTTCAGTTGTCAAAGCTAAAAATACACAGTGGAAGTCTTTAATTCTGATTTTTGGATGAGGAGCAGGAAGTTCTTCATTTCAGAGCATCTGACTCATTCAGAGAGAGTATAACAATCAAATTATGTATAAACGGCATAATTTAAAACATATTTTATTATTTAATGGCTCATATTCCATATATCACTTGTGCATTGTTATAGTCATGCAGTTATACCAATGCCTCTCCAAACTTTTCTTCAGAGCCCTTGCCACGTTATTTTTCCTTAAGTGCAAAGGTCTAAAGCCTCAGGCTGAAAATAAGAGTAGCCCAGATTAGGAAGCCAACTTTTGTTCCCGTAAATACAACTGTTTTGAGAAAACATTGAGAAATTATCTTGAGAAAAGAGATATTTTGAAGCAATGGTTACCTACATAGAAGAAACATCCCAGGCTGACACCAGTTCTCCAGGTTAGCTCCCACAATAATTCCAGGACACTTTTAAGTCTATGTGATAACCAATTTCATGCAATATTAAGATTCTAAAGTACTCAACTGGAAGCAGACAACTGCCTTAATTTAAGTTGTTTACCCTTACTTGAAATTGTAAGGGTAAAAAATGCTGAATTACAGCATGTTGCTGTGTGACTGTGGTTCAGTTTTGGTCAATGGAAAATATCCTAGTTGTTTAAGAGCTAATCCATTGATGTCAGCTAAACTGCGTAGTGATGTCGGACACTGGGGAGGGGGGGAGGAATGACAGATTGATGTGAACTCCTCAGGCTGAGCAGTTGCACAAAACCTTGTGCCAGCACCAGGGAGCGACCATTCAGGTCTCAATATTCTAAGCAACTTTCTTTGCCAGTGGTACCATCTTAAGGTGGTCACTGACTCCAGCATAACATCCAGCCCAGCACACACAATACCCAACCACAACAGACCCAGCAAGACTCCAGTAGGATTGTCCTCCGGAGAAAATCTATCTAAAGCCTGGGTGATGGCAGGAGATTGAAGAGAGTGTTGCCTTATCAAGGCTAAGTTCTGCAACCTGCAGGTCTGAGTGCAGCCAGATGAGAATGCTTAGCCTTGTGAGGCTTTACATCAAACTAGTTTTCTTTGTCTGGTAGTTACTAACTGAGATGGAGCTCAGAAGGACCATTTCCTTGGTGTAAAAGCAGAGCCTACCATAGAAACAGTACTGCTTCGCTGCCAGACAGCAATCCTCTGGTTTTGAGTGAGGAGAAAAAGAACAGGTGTGTTTATTTTTCCACACAGACTGGCAAAACTTCCCCTTAAAAAAAAAAAATCTCCATTTGCTAGAACTGCATTACCTATTCAGAAAACAGAAGCAGGCGGTATGTTTCAAACCAGGTCTTTGAAGACTAATATTAATCATTTTATGACAACTGCTGTAAGAGAATTAGTTTTGAGTGTGTGAGCAGCTCTAGCCACCTAGTTACAAACTAGCTCCTAGCAGTTAATATTTTGGTGACAGCTTAGTCCCTAAAAGTCAGATCATAACAAGAATCACAGAATCACCAGGCTTGGAAGGGACCTCTGGAGATCATCC
>NW_009645835.1:0-2446 GCF_000690535.1 Cariama cristata
TTTTTTTTTTTTAAAAAGCATACCCTTCTCTCTACTCTTTCAGTATAGAATCTGTTCCTCTTCCACAAGATTCGGGACTGAAAACTTTTCCTAATGACTTCGCTGGGAATAGATCTTGGCCCTCTTTTGTACTCTCCCCCAGTTAAATTATAACAAATTCCCATTCATACCATATAACTGATGGGATGATTTGGGGTTTATCCAGCTGCAAATAGGCTGACTCACACCAGTTACAGATGTGCTATTTCTATTATTTCTCAGTTTTGCCCAAGTGTGAGCAAAGATTGCACAGCAGGTCACTGATGGGACTGGGAGCGAGCTCTAGAAGACTTGGTTCTCCACAGTCTCTCTAATCTCAGTCTATCTCTGTTTTCTCTTAAGAGGAACCACTTTTCTGTACTCAAAGCTGAAATGTATTGCCACTAGCTTGGCATACTTAATCTGAGATGTGGAAGTGGGAATCTCCTTGAGATGTTGCTGTACAAGAGCTAAACAATCTGAATACACTTTTTTGCTTGTCCTACTCTTACTTTAGATACACTTTGAGCTTTCCTCTGATTTTGCCTGCCGTTTGTAATATTCTTTTCCTCTGTCCTTCAAATACGGTAACCATAGTTTACTGGGGTTTTTGCAGTTGAGTGATAGTCCATGTCCTAGAGCTTCCAGGACTCAAGATGGATGGAGTTATAGTTGCTTACATAATGCATCAGCTGAACAGTGGTAACCATTTTGCGGAATGATCCTAGTCCATTGAAAATGCAAAATAAAAAATGCTCTTAAGCTGCAACGAAAGATGTTCAAGAGAACGCATTTTAGCTCTTACAACATAGAGTTTGAAAGTTGTTCCTGGCCTGTTCCTGCAGCTCAACTGAGGCACTGTATTTCATTGAACCATGGTAACTGAACCTGGTGTTTGAGTCTTGTGATAAAGAAAGTGAGTCTCAGATGGAGGAAGAACAGTCCAGCTTCTTCTCCAGCAGACTTTCTTACTTGTCAAACCAGTGCACCCAATATGATGAGGGGCGAGCTGAGGACATTTCTGTCTACTGCATTTGTCAATTCACATAGCGTTTGCATCAGAATTCCCATCTGTTCATCCTTCTCGGAAAACCTTTGAAACTTCTGTTATTTTCTTATCATTTAATGGAAGACTCTGCAGTATTGCATGTCCCTTTGTGTCCTTCCCTCTGATAAAACTATCATGCTGGCAATGGCAGGTTTTCTCAACAGATCATCAGTAACAGATAAAGGTCTCCTAGGAGGAAATACAATTTGGATGTAGCATCACTGCAATAACAACATCAGTCTTTTTGTGGTTCGCACATTTGGATGGTACTAAAGAACATGGTTTTACAGGACAGATGTAAACATTCGTTTGAACTCGCCCATAGCATGGCTGTAGTGCATTTTCTGATGAGTATGCTTGTGGACAACTGAAGACAGTTCCTTATTTATTTGTGCATAACGCTAACTTGTTGTGTGAAATTATTTTATTGGCTTATTTGTGACAGCTTTGAATTTCATTCTTTTGAGTATTGCTGTTTGTTAAATTATCGCTTTGTTAGAAATCTTGTGAGGGAGCACTGAACGTTAGTTCAGAAAAGAAACTAACTAGGCAAAAGACTCAGTTTTCTCTTTGTTGGCTTTATTAGGCCTAAATTTGTGCTGCAGTACTGAATGAAATAAACGCTTGAAATACTTGGCCCGCTACTTTGATGTACTGCGTGCAGCTCAGGTGAGCACAATCCAGTATCTGTTTGATGTGACAGGTGCCATCTAAATGCCTTATTCTTAAGGACAAGGGACCTGTCAGAGTGTGATTCCATGTCCCTTGCTACGTGGCTGTGCTTCGGTATTTAGATTCAAGCTGCTGCCTGTTCTCTGATACACTGGTGTAATTTTAGATCCTGCAATACTACATCAAAGGGAGTGTGAATGTGGATACAATGAATATAATGCACAATTGTGTTACCTGAAAAACGAGTAAAGTGACTGTATGGAGCTGAAGAGTCTAGAATCTGTCATTTGATGATGAAGGACAGGAAATACAAATCCAGCCCCTCTTTTTCCATCCAGTTTTACGTAAAAGCATGAGAATCCCAGGACAGGTCCACATTCCTATTGTTGTAAACCCCACAGGTTTTTTTGCCCCTGTACACATCCTCTAACCATTCCTGTATCCTTGGCTGTGGACCTGGGCATGCAGTTCAAGGTTAGCATGGTACTGGTGACAGGCAAACAGCCTGAAAGTTGATACTTAGCTATTTTATTGTGAGAGGGATTGGTTTGCTTAGACAGTGTGTTCAAGAAAGTTAAAAAAAAGTACAAAATTTACCACCACCCCTCAAATCAGTCTACTGTAAATTAATTTGTCTACCGTCCACATACTTAAGGTCAAATTTTAACAAAAGGCAATCATTCATCAGCAGTCCTGGCTAACTGGGGA
>NW_009645836.1:0-2453 GCF_000690535.1 Cariama cristata
TTTTTTTTTGCTCAGATTAATACCACCATGGCTCTTTCCTCAAAATACAGATTAGTCACAATAAAACTCTGTCCCTGGACAGTTAAAAATAACCCAATGTTGTAGTCTACTGAGGAAGCAGTCTGCTTCTGATGGAGCTGAACCCAATAGGATTTATGCCACAGGCTTGAAATCAATAAATATCAGCAAAAAATCATAGCCCTGAAGACAGAAAACAAGACCAACACAAGTGGATTGGGAACACTCTTGTAGAGATTAGTTCCCACAAGGCATTCTAGCGGTAGACTACTGAAGACATGCTTCAGTCAAAGACAGTCCTTGAATGCATGACTGATTTGCATCTTAAAGATGATTAATTTATTATTAGCATTTTCAAATGAGGTAGGACTGCTATAAATTATTGAGAAGGATTGCTACAAGATCTGACATATTTTTATTTCAAAGAGAATGAGCAACTTTCTTCATCTGCATCGTTTCTCCTTAGGAAACTGATATCACATTTCAACAATTCATTTTCTGGAGGAACAGGTGGATGTATTGCTGTAAAATATGGTGCCATTGTTTTCTGAAACACGTGTACTGTAATGGAGGGGATGTGTAGGTGCTCTTTCTAGCACCTAGATGGCAAAATGTGAGTTAGGTTTTGATTAGGAGTTTTATTGCCACAACAGATATACGTACAGTGTCAAATTATTCAGTTCTCCTGTTCATTCCTCAGTCTTGATTCCTAAGGATCTTTACTGCATAAATGTGTAAAGTAGACGCTGAATACATTGGACTTCTGGGTCCAAGAAGTTTCTCCTTCCTCCTGCTTAAGGATTAGCAGGGTTTCTAAGGTCTTCTAATATCCAAGGCCAGACCCTGTGCCTTTTCCTTGGTTGGTGTCTCAGATTTTGAATATTTGCAGATGTAGGTCTCCTACGACTAACTGATATCCGAGCTTGAAACGCACCAGCAGAGAAAATTATACACACAGAAGAAATAGAGAGTAAGGTCACACAGAAAATATTTAGAAATACAGTTTCATAAGAAGATAGAACAGACTGCGGTGATGAGGTTCAAGGTTCAGTCAGACAAGCGCACTGACAAGCAGCTTGTTTACAGGTGACAGTGTCCTCATATTACTCCTCTCTCTCCTTTTTCTCATGGTTGTTCTTCCCCTACCTACACAGGTTATTCCTTCTCCCTAGTTTATCCCTTACCATTTCTCATGTCACATCTAACAGTTTCTCATGGTCTCTTCTCTTAGCTAAACCTCAGGTCAGTGTCTCATCATCTGTCTGCATATCCTAGCAAAATCTGAGTTCACTTGGTTCTCTTTTGAAATGAACCCATTACTTTCCCCAAAACAAAACCTAGATGTTGTTCTGAGACTGCCTGCTCTTGGACCCCTCCCATTATGTAGTATAAACGAGACTGTAGCAAGTTTTCTCCCTTTTGTCCTATATAGTTCTTTAATGCTATTTTATTAGGTTTTACGTTTTCAAGTACTTCAACATGTTCTGATACCTCGACCCACAGTGTGAACTACAATGCTCTCCATTTCATGCTATAAAAATGTCATTGGTAGACTTCAAAATTGGCCTCTCATTATTTCAGATATTTTGAACTGAAGAAAAAACAAACATGAAATAAGAAATTCTTAGTGCTACATGAGCATTAGATGGGATCCAGCAGTAAGTACTATGTGCCATGTAATATGAGTGCAGTTTGCCCTTCTAGAAATAGGAGGACTGGGCACTGTGGACATAAGACACTTTGCATTAGTTGATCTGGGCATTACAGATCACTCCCTGGAGCATAAATGTAGTCACTGGTGAGACACTGATCAGCCAAGGAAGTCCCACTGAGAATTTGTGTTGAGGTTGAAGATACAGATTTCCCTATTATTACTAGTCTAAGACACTTTCTCAAATCAGAGGCTTCACATAAATTTAATAGCAACAAAACAGGAGGCATTGACATGTCAAATACAAAACTACATAAGTACTAACTTTTTTGTGTAATATGCTGCTTGGATCAGTTCCTTTATTGCAGGAAACTAGTAACTATCAAACATCAGACTTCAAATAAGGCTGTAATGAGTATCTCAGGAGAAGCAAACTGGTAAATTTAACCTCATATCAAGAAAGATGATAAAAATTATAATAAAGAATACCATTATTCAATGATTATGGCTAAATACAATTAGTAAAACTGCTTAAAAAAAAAAAAGTCCCAAGAAACCTTTGAAAGTTTTATCGAAACTAGAGAACTTACAGTTGTTTTAAAAAACGGATAAGCTAAACTAAATTTTATGCATCTTGTGAGTAAGTTTCTTTCCAGAAGTGCTTAAATAAACAAAGCCATCAATTAATATATGGGAAGGGCTAAGTGAATTATCCAACAGCATCAATATAGTCATAGAATCAGAGTCATGTACTGGTTTGGGTTGGAAGGGACCTTTAAATATC
>NW_009645837.1:0-2412 GCF_000690535.1 Cariama cristata
CCCTTAAGAGGACAGGGCTTGCACTGCATTTCAGTATTGATGTGAATCTGAAAATGCATGAAATAAATGAAGACATCAGCCAGGGGCCAATTACATTGCATACTATCAAATGCTACTAAGAAGACCTGAGCATTCATAACAATTCTTAGTATCACACTTGTGAGAATATTTGATTTTCTTTATAAAACACTCTTCAGGAAAAGACAAGATAAATTGCTAGTTTTATACAGCTGTATAGACAAATTAAAGCAATAGATTCTAGGGTGCTGGAAAATTGTCCTTGCTCTTTGGCTCCTGTCCACATATATTCTTTGAGATCTTGTTTATACTGGGGTTTTGCTTCCATTTCAGTCAAGGACATACTGCTCTCGGAATAGCTAATCTGCTGTAAATGCCAGCCCACGTAGGGTGTCCCATTACCATAGTCTGTCCTCCAGCTTACCGTGGTTTCGGGGAGGAGGCAGTTGTGCCAGTACAAGTAGCAAACTTCTCTGCCTATGCTAAGACTGGAGTCAGTGTGAGGTTCTGAGCTGTTCGTCACCGCTCTGTCCTTGAAATGAGTCCCCACTCCCTCTCCTCCCATTCAGCTCTGCTGGTGTAGTGGCATGTGTGGCTGTTCCCTGGGTGGGACATACAGAGCTGTGTGGGTAAATTTGGAGGAGTGGCAATGCTACCATGGGAGGGGAGTGAGGGCAATGAGATGCTTGGTGTGGCTAGTAGGCTCAGCTGCAAGTAGGACTGCTTATCTAACTCAGTCCAAAACTGCATTGTCCAAATAACCCACTAGTTGGTTGCTGCTAGTTATGGAACCTAGCAATATTCTTGCTAATAAAGGCGCTTTAGAGGCAACGAAGAAACCTGTTGCTAGTGCCTACATCAGTATTTTAAAGGAGTCTGAACAACTGTGAGCAAATAATCTCATGGTAATCTGAAACGCTTCTTGGATGATATCACTTCTTGTCTGTTTGCAAAGCAGGATGCCAAGCTTCTGAAATGGGCGCTTTCATCATCTCTAAGGAGTAACATATTCAAAGGGGTGAGCTTTTGCAGAGGCTTCCTATAAAAGAATTCAGTTTGCTGTGTTCATTATTTTGGTGTTAATCTGATTCTTTCCTCATTGCCAAAAAGGATGAATAACAGCTTGAAATGCTGGAACCAAAGAACAGATAACTTGGAGAAGGTATAAAATGTTTTAATTCTCCTGGTTCAGATATATAAAACAAGCTTCCCTTGGGGGGTGTTTTTCCTTGTTAACTCATTTATAAGATAACTGAAGCTACAGGTGTTCAGCTTTAATAAGGCATTAGTGAACAATTATGTGAGACACTAAAAATAAAGCTGGAGTCTTTATGTGAAGGAAATGAACACTGAGTGAAAAAAATATTTAACAGCAAAACTGCATGATCAAAAAGGGGAGAAGATTTTTAGAAAGTAAAATTGTAGGATAACATCTTTAATATGTGTAGAAAGCAGGTAGTTGAAAGAAGGAAGGAAGGACTGTATATTTTTATGGGCAAGATATGAAAAGACACTAATAATATATAAAGGAATAACTGGTGCTAACACTACTGATAAAATAATTTTCTGCTTATATTAAAATGTTCTTTAAAATAGTGCAGAGCCATCTTTCCGCTAACAAGGAATGTTGTATTCCTTTGATTTATGAAATCTCATTTCAATTGCAAACCACTGACTCTTATGTGTTTGTGCCTGAGCACTATATAATTCTGCAGACAGCTCAACTAGCAGCATCGCTAAGAGAAAGAGGAAATTAGATGTATTAAACCTGAAGAATCAGTGACATTCAAATAACAGTTTTGCTCTTGTATTTCTCATTTGTTAGAAGGCAGTTCCTAAAAAAATTCTAACATGTCTTAACCTTGGAAACAATGTTGTGTTTTATCAACCTCAACAGAACAAATTTAGGACAGAGGTACTGACACTTTCTTAATTATAAGAACGTATCTGATGAAGTGCTTGGCTCCTATTTGTCTTCTGCTGAACTTACCTTTTTACTCTTCATAGTTGTATCACACTCCATCTCAACTTCGGCTTTCATGAGAAATGGTAAATTGGACCAATGCTCATCTCTCATATGAAATTCCTTTTAGAATTTGTTTTGTAGTGATATGAAGTTAAGACAGAGGGAGGTGGGAACTTCAGCAATTTAGTGTCATAGGACTACAAGTCTTTTTACCTTTATTGCAACTTGTGCTCATTAGCCACTAAATATGCTTGTAAAGTCATCTGTAAATACTATACCTAAGATCACGTAAGGTGCTGTACCTCAGTAGTTCATTCATGGAGATGTAGTTAGGTAACAAAGTGAGTGTGAAGTGGCTTACCACTTACCTGTTTGATGCTCTCAGGCAAAGTTAAGGACTGTATAACACAGGCGTGAGTTGTGCAAGA
>NW_009645838.1:0-2372 GCF_000690535.1 Cariama cristata
GGTGGACTGCAAAATATGTTAAACATTAATCATAATGTGGCTTTTCTTTGCAGTCTTAAAATTAGTGGGACTTTTAATTTCAGTTCTTGTCAGATATCATAGTTGATTACGGGACTTCCTTATATTTGGGACCAATTTTTTTTTTTCTTCCCTTTGAAGGCCTTGATGATGAAGGTGACCCTAAAGGTAACTACACTTTCCTTTTCCTTCTGCATGCATTGTATTTAATGGTAACTAGTGATGGCAATACTGATGTCATTTCACTGAATGTTGTACTCTTGGTTTGCTAGGTGGTGGTACTGCACCGACACGGGGAAATGGTGATATAGCAACAGCAGAAACGCAGACCACAGTGATCAATGGCTACACTTGCAGTGACTGCAGCATGCTTTCTGAACAGAAGGAGGTTCTTACAGCATACTCGGCTTCTCATGTGCCATCTTCCAAAATTTACTCTAGGGACAGGAGCCAGAAACATGCATCTAGTAAGTTACTTTCTCTTTTGTTTTATCTGGATAGCAGAATGGTATACAGTTTAGTTGATGCATTTCCCATGTGGTGTTATTTGAGCACTTTTCCTATGCTGCTAAATTGACCAATAACTAAATTCTAGAGATCATCTTATATGAAATACCTTTTTCTGTATCGGTTGAAACTTTGTGTACTTGTCAGCTTCTAATAAGTAATTATCAACTTTTTTCAATGCTGCTGTAGGAATTAAACAATTTCAAGATGAAAATGCTGTGGTATCTGAAGTTACATTTCCAAACTGATTTGGAACGCAATGGGCAGTTCCAGTCAGCTCTGATCGTAAAAGTCTCCTAATCTGGTATTGGATCTGTATGTGTCTGTCTATGAAGTGTTTGGTCAAGGTTTTCAGATAGAAATTTCTTCTATGCAGGTTTTATTTTCTCTTACGTGATTTGAATTTTAAAGATTGAGCAGAATTGTTACTTTGCAGTGCTTCTGCTATCCAGGAAATCTGAGATACCTTTCTACTTTCTGCTTTATTTTTGTCTCCTCATTTAACCTTACAGCTTACTGGAGTGTTTTTAAAAGCTAAACCTCAACTGCTTGAAAAATTGAACTCCAAAGGGAAAAAACTGGTTCTAAATAGACTTCCTAGTGACTACATTCCTAAAGCTCAAAACCAAATGAGTCTGCTGTAAATAAGGTTCTGCATTTCCAAGGCAATCTCCATTCTATGGATGGTTGTCTCCAATGTCTTGAGGTTGTCCTCAGTATCTTGACTGTGTCTGCCTGCCTCTTGCATAGCATCTTGAGTTTTGTGATTGTTGGTAGTCCTCAGTTACCACAAAGAAGTTATTTCTGGAGTGGCCTCTAATTAGGAAGGAACCAATTTGGGGATTCTGTAGGTGTGTTATTCTTGAATGAAGTATGTTTTCAGTAGCAAGAAATGGGTTTGTTTGGACTAGAAGCTGTGACTTTAAATGCTTTGAGGCAAGTTATTTATTTTTGGTTAACATGTAGCACAGGTAGGGATTCTTCTGGCTTGGCATAATGAACTACTTAAGGGTTTTCATAAGATGACGCTATTTTTGTGCCTCTGAGTTTGTATTCACATAAGAGAATTTTACAAGGAATTCATCTTTGTACATTCCTTTGAAGTTCAATCCAGCAATTTGGGTTAAACTTGAGGGTGGTGGGGTGTGGGGAAAGGGGCACGCAATCACAGCAGTTTTTTGGAACGTGGCTGATTATAGGAAAGCTGCAGTGTGATGGACTGTGGCTTTGTTCCTGTGGCTCTGCAGGAGAAGCGTGTGTCTCTAGCACTTGAGGCAGACCATTGTAGTAACTTGCTCCAATGTAAAGCGGGAGAAGGTGGTGAAAAGTCCTCACCCTTTCAAATCCAAAATAAGACTGTAGTTTGTCTCTTCTGAGCTGTGACCCACAAAATTGGTATCAATGGCTCACATCATTGAGAAATCCTGAGTTCCATAAGCAAGGAATTTATTGCTATTTAGAGTTCTTAATTCTCACTGAGAAAAGGTATTCTTGCTGAAGTCATACATTCTGTCTTGAAGATGTTTTTCCTAAGATGCGTAGTTCTTACAAAAGCTTCGCTGTAATATCTAATACATCCAGACTTTTCAAACCATGCTTGCTGAAGTTTCATACTCCTGGCTAAACAAAGGCTTTCCGTGCTTCTTTCTCACTCTTCCGCAAGCTAATGGTCACCAGAGAATAGAAGTACATGTTTATGTAGGTGAATAACTTGCATTCACACTGTTTTTTTCAATAGGAGGAACCTATTTCTACATGAGTAAGATTCTACGATTGGTCAAACATGCTACAGCACCTTTTGCATCACTATTAATGCAGCTATTTCAAATGGTTTTGCTGAAGCTGGG
>NW_009645839.1:0-2309 GCF_000690535.1 Cariama cristata
TTTTTTTTTTTTTTCTCCTCTCCATAAGATCATTTTATAAACAGGGAGAGGTTAGCAAGGATCTGGGAAGGTCGTGTCCACTCCTTGGACTGACCTCTTCCCACTTGACAATCAAATTGCGTATATTTAAATAGTATTCAGGAAGCTTCACTTCCCATCTTAAATGTACTTTGAAATATTGAAGAATTCTATGGCAAGTATAGCTCTTACCGTATCCTGTATGAATTTTGTCCAGTACAGGGCAATTACAGTAACGACCAGATTCAGTACTATGCAGAAATTGTAGCAACCTGTCTACAAAACACAAACTGTAATGATATGTGAAATGCAAACAAAAGATTCAGACATTGGAGGGATGATGTGCATGCATGACTTGTTTCTGTAGGCTCTCCTTCATCATTTCCCTAGAAACTCTGAGTGCCCCTATATAACAGAGCTGGAATTATTACATGTTGCTTTTATGGTCGAAATTTAAGAGTCTATACTAGCGACTGGTAAAGTATTAGGACATTGTGTCAATACGAATGTATCTAACTTGTTCTAGTGTATATTCATTATATAAACAAAGAGGTATAATTTCTTGAGGGAAAACTCAAGTATAAAGAGTGAATCTTAAAAACTCTGAAAAAAAATTGTCTCTGGGAACTTTTTACACATGCCCATGCATGATTTAACGCCATCTTTGGCTGCTGTTAAAGAAGTTTCCAGAATCTCCTGGAAGTTACTTTATTTCTTGAGAACTCATTTAACAGCACTGTTTGTTGAGTGTTATCACGTATCCAAACCCGTATAATGACCACACTCGTCATTTGTTTCAGGGAGGAGAAGGAAGGTGACCTCAGCACGATGCTGGGTTATGGACTAAGTTAGGGGCATTTTCACCTGCAGGCTTTGTGGAAGAAGCATATTTGTGGTTGCTGATGATGCAACATGCGATGCCCACAGAATGAGAGGATTTCCAAGCGCAGCAGGAGAGAAGACGTAGCTAAAAGAAGACAAATTTTAAAGAAAGACAACAGTTAGGAATGAGCCATAAGACTGAAAGATGGGCGGGAAATGAGATCTAAAATACAGGCACTGTTGCAGAACAGTGGTAAACCAGTTTAACATGGAGGAGAATACCAAAGAGAGACCATAAAAGGCGTGAAAGAGGAACAGTTCAATTAGGTTCCCTAAACCAGTTATCTACAACCATTTGAGACCACCTAAAGTGTCTGGGACATCTTCACAAAATGGGCAAATTATAACATACTGAAGACACAGGAGACCCAAAGTGGCAGCTGGGTGCCAGACAGCATACTCCAACAGCACTAGATGATTCTGCTTGGACACCCAAACTCAGCCCAAAATTTTTAGTGGACTGGGATTAGAACGTGGTTTTGGAGAGCTGCAAGAATCTTGAAAATTTAACCACATTGAGCCTTCTTACTGAGCACAGTTAGAAGCTCATAAAACCAACAAGGAATCATAAAATATTCTGCTCTCAAATTTTTATGTTCCCCAATCCTTTCTGGTGCTGATACCTACCTACACTGTATTCTCAAATATTGACCGTGGACAGTTTCTCTTCCCAAAGCCTATCCAGCGATGCTCATTGACGGAACCTCTCTGTGACACCGTAGTCAACATCATTACCCCTCATATTTTCTGTGCCATTATCCCTCTCTCTCAGCCCTGGTTCTTCACTGCAAGCAAGGATCCAACCTAGCACTTCACTTTACATTTCAGAACTTTGTCCCTTCCTTTCTTTTCGGAATAAAAAAAAATGGTTATACATATTGTAACTCATCTTGTCTAAAGGATTTATTTCTTTTTTATTCTTTGGCAAACTTACTTTGCCCCTTGATGTCTATTTCACCTGTAATTATCAAAACATTTTTGCACACATTCTACCATGCATTGCAGAGATGGGGTTTGGACAGCTAAACTTGCTTTAGGTAATGTTTGTTGTAAGGTTTTCCTTCTCTATGTTGATCGCCTGTTTGCTATTTGGCTTTGAAGATCATGGAGAAAGTTCAAGATGCTAATCCTTGCTCAAACAGCCCTTCGTCATTCAGCACCTGCTTGGGTCTCCAACCTTCATCTCATTTCTCAGGTCCAGTCAAACTATTCAGTTCAAAGTCCAAGACATGTAGGTAAATATCACCTTTGCAGCACTTAATCTCTGTTATGTGTCAGGAGCTGATTGTGATCCCAAGTATGCGAGCTGAGATTTAGGATTGATCCAAACTCTGTCTCTGCTACTTGGAAATCCAACCAAATAATCAGCAACCAAACAAGTGCAGCCATGGAGATACTTCCTTCCTCTT
>NW_009645840.1:0-2465 GCF_000690535.1 Cariama cristata
CTTCCAGCCCAAATGATTCTATAATTCTAAAACTCTCTATGTTTCATTTAAAAATATATTTATTTTGATATGTGGGTTTAATAAATTTAATCTTCCAGAGATACCCGTTATCAAAGCATTTAAGTGTTAGAAATTAAGTTATTTCTGTAACTATACTTGAAAGCTCAAAACAGGTAAGTTACTTTGTTTCTATACATCCCATATTTGTGCCTCTTTTGAATGAACAGTTTTCAGTGTGGCAATAAGCCTGTATTTTAGCAGTATACACTTTATGTTTGGTTCTGTAGTTCAGGATTCTTGGTTCATATTTCTAGACACCTTACATACACAGAGCATCAATGCTGAACCATTTTTTCTGTAGGCATCAATATTAAGATTTGTTATCTTCAGCAAAGTCAGCTGTAGACTTTAATCTGAACTATTTTTACAGCAAACTAATACAAGGTATATTTAGCACGAACTTTCAAACTTTGCTTCTGATGAATTGTTGCTCCATTCAATGCAGCACAAACGCAGTTTGGTCTGCTTGGGTAACTAGAAGTGAAAATTATTGCATCTTTAAAAATCTTTTGGAAATTCTCTCTGCCATTCTGTACCTCAGGATAATTTTTCAGACCTCCAGATGTTTTTCTACTCTTTAAAATCCAACTATATAGACAAATATCCTGAATTTTTTTAGCTCATGGTGGGAAGGCAAGGGGAAACAACAGTTTCACAAGGTTAAAAGTAATGAATATAGTTTGGAGCCACCAACAATATTTGTATCCAATACTATAGCCTGTTACCTTGAGAAATTCTTCATACTACACCTATAGCCAGCAGAACTATTCAAGCTTCTTATCATAAAACTGGACAGTTAACGCTTCCTGACTTTCATCTTTTGTCTCTCTTGCTAGGTAACTGATAACCCTCAGGGAAAGCACAGTTTTTATAAGTGCATAATACAATAAGACCTAGATCATTGTTGACACCTCTACTGAGATTGTATCAAATGGTTATAAGCAATTATTTGAAAGGAATTTTTCAATGGAAGACAGTTGTGATAAACTCAAAAGATTAACATTTGTGTTACGACCACAGACGCAATCTATTTATTGTGTAATCTGGATCACCAAAGAAATACCACAATATTCTCTATTACAGAAAAGGAAAAGTCTTCTGAAGGTATTTTTGTTAAAAATCTTTCGTATATGATCACAAAGTATTTTGTCTGAAGATTGTGACCGAACTGCTATTTTCTCCAAGCTTCTGAATGGTTTTGTAGTAACAGAGAAAATTATACACCTGAAGGTAAAGGGGCACACTAGACATGGGGTAAAATTTGGCTATAGTCTTAAGTATTCTTTTAACTTCAAGAAATATCACTTTCATATGCCTGTGATATTAATTTAAAATTATTTTAATTTATTCTATTACAAACTAGGAGAAAAAAACTCAGTACTTTAAAAAATATTCCATATTACGTAGGGAATTATTTAAATTGACAGAATTAGCTTGAATTAAATCATCAATATTATAATTAATTTTATTTCAGTTACCTGATAATTCCCCTTATTCTTTTAAAACCATGACAGGCACATCAAGATAATAAAAATAATGGACGACTTATTGTTATTTCACTTCAATTGTTTTAATTTCAAGTCTTTTAACAATAGGCATGGTTTTCAGTCTGTTTCTGATACAATGGTTGCAAATGAAAAAAAGAAATGGAGGTTAAAGTGAACTTCAGTAACTGTTATTCTCATAATAAATCACAGGCATCTTATATCTTAACCATGTCTTGAATTTTCTTAGTAAATGGATTGTGAAGTTACTTTTTTTTTGAGAAACCAGACCAAAATGTAACATTCCTGAAATCACTCAGTAAGCCTCCAAATCTCTTGATGATGCCGAGAAACATGGTGTTTCTTGTTTTGGTTTGTTTTTTTTAGAAATGGAAAAATAATTATAAAACATATTGTGCTAATAAATCAAAAAAGGCGCTTGAAATAATCTCATAAAATGTTATGGCTTAAATAATGTCCTTCATCAGTATTCTTTGTTTAACATTTTATGTTTATTGATAAATGAAGATGCATTTAAATAATTCAAACAAAACATTAGCTGCAAGCAAGGAATTAATAATTGATAGGACTGGAAGGGCTTTTTTTCACTTGGGAAATAGATAATATTAGCTTAATGTGGGGTTGTAGGAACTGAGGAAATGTAGTGGATCTGCCTGCTTTAAACTGATGATGGTTATTGTGGTCTGAAAGTTGCTACAAAGGCAAAAGCAGGACAGCTCTGTAACTGCAATAGATTTCACTCATAGGAGCTGACAATGCAAATTGTGGTTTGGTATGCCAGATTTATACATGGGACAGGATCTGATAAACTTAACATATGCTAAAGGAAAAGAATAAAACCTTTAAAGTTAAGTCTGAGAATTTTAAAAGGACAAAATCATAATGGTTATGGTGTTTAAA
>NW_009645841.1:0-2388 GCF_000690535.1 Cariama cristata
AACTCTATCCCAGCTGAAATCAGGACAGTAGCCTTAAAAGTATTAAATTAAGACTGATGGGAGGTTTCATCTACCAAAATATGACTGAAAGAAGTAACGTTCTGCAGAAGTTACATGAAATTTTAAAATAGTGCAAGTGCCATACACAGGTTAAACTTGGTTGTTGGTGGTGAACAGTTAACCCCACATATCTTTAGCCTCCCTGAATACAAACTGCACAAAAAAAATGTGTCTATCTGTGTTTTAGAATACACTTTTTGCCTTTCTGCCATTCGTAATGAACTGCATCCACAGTGTACACATCAGTTCTAAATCAGCATGCACTCCGAAATTAACAAACCCCAAAGTTTGGGAGCAGAAATCTAAGATGAATTCTGCAGTTAGATTTGGATACATTTAGTCAATTATTGTCGCTTGTTAGAACCTATACACTTGATGAAATGGCTTCCTATTGGGCTGTATGTTTTGTAGCGTTTTAAAAAGAGTTTTGTGACCTAAACAGAATAGAAGCATTGGTCTGTGCATTGTTGAAGATCATGGACTACCATGTAGAAATTGACTTGTAGATGAGATCCCCTTGGTTTCAGGTGGGGCTCAGTAGAGGAGGAATGTATATGTATATGCATGTGTAAGTGTAAGGGTGGGAATGGGAGCCGAAGGCTTCAATATTTGCCATACTTTTCTGAATGTGGCAGCATGTTGATGAGATGTTGAGAGTGATTTGTTGTGTGGAACACTATTGTTCAGGGATAAGCCTCAGAGTCAGTAGCTGAGAATATCATAATTTCTAAGCTCTGTGATTTTAGTGTAAATTACAAATAGTGCCATTTATGAGCAGAGGTTTATAGAAGGTTATGAACCAAGACAGAACTACCTTTTAACTTTTTTCTTCCCCCCTCTTTTTTGCAATATTTATTGTCCCAATTTCGAGACAGATGGGCAAATTATTGGACACTTGTAACTAGAACAATTATTTAAAAATCAGCACACAAAAGTACCAGCATATGTTGCCTGGGTCTTGATAGTAATTTCTTGCCATGTATCACTTGCCATACCTATAATGATGTGATTCTCAAATTCTAGTCACTGTTCACAATTATTAATGTTCTCATAGAAGTTTATGTCTATACGGAGATTAGAACAAGGAGTACAAACCTCTTACTAGTACATAGTGTCTATACATACCATAAAGGAATTCTGCTTTCCAGAACTGTTCATGTTAGGTATTACCCTAAGTCATCTTTGTTCAGACAAAATCAAGAAGACCAAGAACTGTTCTTCCATTATTGCAAGACTTTTCTGTTGATTTTTTCAAGAGCTACTTAAGCAAAAATCATATCCATGGGAAGCTAGGTTGAACTGTTACATAAGAAGCCTGAAGTTTAAGCTCATACAGATCATATAGATTGATAGGAATTCAGATGACTGAGGTTTCAAATAGGGCTCGGGAAAGGGTGTATACATGTGAAGGAGAAAGAGTATGGAACAATAGGTAAGTTTATTCAAGGTGATGTTAGGAAGCTCTGCACCCACGGTAATTTAGGTTTCTCATTGTCTAATTTCTTAGTTCCAGACTTGTAAATGCTGCCATTTGCCAGCTCCATTCAGTCAGTTTCCCCATTTGTAAAAAGAGCAGGACAGTATTTCAAGTTCCTGTACACATGGTACTGTATTTTGCACTGATTAACTGAGATACAAGGTCTTACATCCAAGTTGTTAATTCTTCATTTGTGGAATCAACATGATTTTATTCAACATATTGTATTCTAAGGCCTTCACTCTTGTGATATATTCATGTATCTTTAGTACATTCAGATACATTAGGCACAGAATCTCTTTTTTGTTTATATAACATGTAGTCTCAGAGAGTAAGCTGAGATATTTGTTGATTTGACAGTGCGTTAAAAGGCAACCATTCACCTTAGAAATGGTTGAACCCTGCAACCCTTATAGCTTTTAGTAGTATCATTCACTTTCTTTCCATCAGGAAAAGCAAAGCAGTATTTCCTGATCTTGTGATAAAAAAAAAAAAAATGAAGAGGTTATAAAATGTCATATTTTGCTGAAACTCCCTTTCTTAATCTTCCTCACTTGCTTCCATAATCATTGGTATATGTACTGATTTTCCTGATAATATTTTTTACTCAGAAAGCATGTGGTGAATTTTGAGTGTTATACCAAATTTAAAGGAAAGCAAAATAGACAAAACATAGTTTATGGACTTGGAAGCAAAGCATGCATTTTCCCAATTGCTTGGCTGTTACCCTGATCCCAGCTCAGAAATGTGCAGGAAAGAAATCTCAGTG
The DNA here is from genome assembly GCF_000690535.1 of Cariama cristata. Taxonomy (NCBI): domain Eukaryota; kingdom Metazoa; phylum Chordata; class Aves; order Cariamiformes; family Cariamidae; genus Cariama; species Cariama cristata. The sequence continues at coordinate 2,307 of NW_009645841.1, forward strand.
ACTGTGAGAATTGCTAAAGGCAGTTGTACCTGAGTTTCATAGCAGCAGTGGCTTAGGTGGAGTTTATATTTATATTTATATT
>NW_009645842.1:0-2386 GCF_000690535.1 Cariama cristata
TGGGTGGGTCGAGGCTCTGAAGCGAGACTGGGAAGTGTTTGCTGAGACTTCACCCGGGTGCTCGGTCTGGTCTCTTCCCACTTGTCCAGCCGTCCCCGGAATGCCACTGACAAGTGTAGTGGGCAAAGCTAAAAAGGGTGAGGAAATAGATTTTTCAGTCCAGAGCAGATGAAGTGATGTTACTTACAGAGTGTGTCCTGCCTGAGCTCTTGGAGTTCCTACCGACCTATCTTTTAATCTGAGGCTCTTATGGCTGTAGCAAAACCTCATTTATATGTTATTTGTGTCTAACGTATATAGTGAAAATATGCAAAACACTAGAGTAAATCAATGTGAAAACTCTGGAGGAAAAGGAGTTGCCACAACTTAAGATGCTTCACTGCTAGTTGATTAAAAATCACATATTGTAAGCCTTGTAGTATCTGCTGCCAGTTCTTTTTAGATATTGTAGTATTAAAAACTATTTTCCTTAATGTTTGTGGTATCTTGAAAGTCACTGTACAATCTCAAAAGTTAAGAAATTATCTGTGTTTATGCTGCAGAGCTTGGAACTGAGATTTAGTTCATCGTATTGCAATTTATGCATTTGTGGAGTTGAAGAGTAACATACATGGGTGTGTATGTGGGAGGGGGAGGATGTGGTGCCTCTAACTTGTTTTTGTACAAAGTGTAAGTGAGAAGCGCTGGTAGAGGCAGCCGTGGGTGTCACAGGCAAGTGACCCTTGTCATGTAACATGTTGTTCACAGCTGAAGTCACTATCCAGAACCTGATGAAGACATTAGGGATGAAGGCGGGTTTCCAGCCAACAGTCCTGTGTGTCAAGCACAGTGACACATTTCAGTGTCATTTTCTGTCTGGCGGGAAGCACTTGTTACTATTGAAGTGAACAGGCCGAACATAAACAGCATGGTCACTTTCTCACTCTATTCTATAGTCAAGGGAAAGGTAGCAAATAATATTTAGAATATAGATCACATTATCACAAAATAATGGCTTTTTAAAGAGTCAATTTCTGAACATATGCCTGTGTACAGATAAATGGAAAATTACTGTTACTGAAAGTACAGAGGTGTTACAGCAGCCTCCCAAGCTGCAATATTGCCGGCCTTGTGGACTCAACAATTTAAGAAAGCAGAGAGTGATCTAGCAGAGTCCTAGCAGGTGAAACCATGCATGCAGAAAAACATGCGTCTTATGTGACTGACACCCTTTTTTCCACATTTAACATTTCAAGTAGTAGATCATCTCAGTGCCCTAGGAAAGAGACTATTGAACACTCTAAAAATGGCCTAGTTTTGCCAGCATATCTTTTCCTGAGATCACAAAAAGAGTGAATAAAATCTGCATTTGCTTATGTGACTTAATCTTATTCTCACCAGTCAGAGGGCAGGAGAAAGAGAAATGCAGGTGACTAATAATTAGTGGTAGTAATAAGGCCTATATGCACATGGACATTATTTAGATACATGGTGCCCTAAACATTTGTCAAATGAGGATTTTGCTCACTGTGGACCCAGCTATTGTCTTTCCTGTATTGGAAGCTTCAAGTTACAAATTGACTTTGGAATTCAGAATGGTGAAAGTAGGTGACCAGGCATGTCCGTATATGAGAGAGGCTACAAAGGAATAGAAGTGCTTTTGCTAGGGATGGCCTTATGTTCAGGGACTGAACTGAGCTTCCTTTGTGTAAATAGGCACAAAACTAAAACCAGAATGCTTACTCCACTTTCCTTTCTCTGATTGACTTACCGTTGGCTGGTATCTGGCAGCTTCTCAAAGAAATCTCTGCATTTTGCCTCGCTGTTCTTGGCTTGGGGAGTGCAAAACCTGATACCTACAATCAAATTATCCAAAGTGATAGTGTTCTTGCTAATGCCTAGGACGTTTTTCTGAAATTCGGATTGCTCAAACTTGGTTTTAAAAGGCTGCTGCGTTACCAGCACAAGGTTTGGCTCCTAGGCCCTGTTTTCACTCAGCTAAATTCAAGATGGCAGCAATTATAGTTACTCATTTCATGCATATGCTGTACTCTAGGCTCTTGTGGTAGGACAGCCATCTCAAAGGTACCTGTTGGAGAATAGGAAAAATAAAGACCAACAGGGAATTAAAAAATAAATAATGTTCCTGCTAATCTAAGATGACAGTGTTTTACAAAAGAATCTGGCATCAAAAGGAGGGAACAAGCACTGCTGGGAGCTCGCTGTTTTTCAGACTCACAGATTACAGCCCAGAACAGCACATGAGAAGCTTGTGAGTAATACCTGTTGTATGCTTACTGACATCTGGATGGCTGCCAACATCTTCATTTCAGTAATTGTGCTCTGGGTGATTGCTGTACTGTACAAGAAACAGATCCTGGGGACAATGAGAGGGAAGCTTTTTTTT
>NW_009645843.1:0-2454 GCF_000690535.1 Cariama cristata
AATGATTCTATGATTCTATGCTTCTATGACAAGACGCAAAAGACATCCTTCAAGAAGTGAAAGTGATGAGGAAAAACAAACAAGCATGAACTTTCTAGAGTTAAATGTAAAACTTCAGGAATTACACCAAAAGAGATGCTGAGGAATAACTTGCTAAAGTTAAAAAAAAACGATAACATAAACATTTTCAAGAATATCATACGCATCAGCTGCCAGAAAGCCAGGATATTAACAGGTGATCAGGGCATAAAGAGGGGTAAGGGAGTTATGGCAACAAAAGACTGAATTTTTTGCATCCCTCTTTGCTGCAGAAAAAGTCCCCATCATTCCAAACAAAATAATCTGAGTCCCATGGAATGACTGGAGTAATTATTTTATAGAAGACAAATCTGAGAAAAAAACAATAAACTGAGCACTGAGTGGAAGGTGGTCACCCAAGAGCTCTGCAGGAACCAATGGATGAAACAGTGCCAGGCGAAGAGAAGGTAACACCAATCCTTAAACACGGCTTCAGGAGTGATCCTGAGTGACCCCGTAAGAAATTAAGTGGTCAGGAAATAAAGCAGACTACATCTATCTCGTACTTATCCTCCATTAAAAGACTGGAGACAAAAGGCACAAACAAATGTTTATTCTTTACAAAGGAAGAAGGTTATTGACTGGTTCCCCCAAGGAGTTTGACTGTCCAGCATATTCAGAAATAATCTGTGTAAGGAGGAAAAGAGCAATGTGATAAAGTTTGCAGATGAAAAAAAAATTATCTGGGATGTTTATGTGTAAAGATGAATGAAGTACTACTGAAGAACTTGATAAAACTGAGTGACTTGGTAAAAAATGCCAAGAAATGCAATGGGAAAAATTACTTAAACTATATATACACAATGACAGGATTTATGTCAGCTTTTGTTAGCCTTAAAGTTCTTGGACTCACAGCATTCACTAAAAATCAAAGGAACTTGACTGTTAGACCTTACTAGGAAAGCAAAAGAAAACACAACACGCTCCAGTATAAATCTGTCATTCACTCACACCTTGAAAATAGTGTGTAGTTCTGTTCATCCAGTCTTAACAAAGCCATATTAAAACTGGAAATTGCATGAAGAAGGACAATAAAGATGATCAGAGGCATTGCATGGATTCCATGTGAAGAGAGACTAAAAAGAAAGGGACTTTTTAACTTGGAAGAGAATGACTGAGGAGAAGACTCCATGAAGATTTATATGATCAGAAATAGCAAAGGAACATGGAATACATCTCTGATCTACAGGAGACCCCAAAATGATCAGAAAGTGGGTTTAAAATGAATAAGAGGAAGTACTCTTAAACACACTCTATGGAATGATGCTACAGAACTCCATATTGTAGGATCTTCTGGACATCAACATTAAAAATAGATCAAAAAGGGACTAGCCAAACTCCAAGAATACAGATTCCTTGGTACTATTAAATATATTGATCCAGATGCAATTTCTGGTTTAGGGTGCCTTAAACTGTCCATTGCCACAAGCTGGGACATATTCCAATGAAGGATTTACTCTGAATATGCCACATTTCTTTTGATCTGGTTTATTTATTTATTTATTTATTTATGTATTCGCTGCTATTATTATTACCTGCTTACTCTTGGACACCTTGGGGAAAATAACAGTAACTAAACATGAACAGCAGAGCAACCCTATCTTCATGCTCCGAGCCTCCTGGCCAGACTGGGTAGTGAGTCCCTCTGCCCAGGACAACCTGCCTTTCCAGCCTCCTGGGGCTGTGGGCAGGTTGCTTACTATGCCAGCAGGCATCGACAGTGGCCAGGCAATACGGGGCTTCAGTAAGACCTTTTTGACCTATTCATCTCTGAGACAATCTGCAGCTTTTAACAAAAACTGGAAAGAACTAAAAATGAGGCTTCTATGCCAGGTTTCCAGAAATAGTTGGGCAGCTAGTGATACATGTAAAAATACCTGCACTTAAAATGAGAGCTTTATCCAACTTCAAGGTATCACCTACTTGCATTTTGAAGGTCCAAATACATTTCTAGTTACACTATCAACATTACTCTCTGATAATAATAGGTTTTACTAACACATAACTAGCTTGTGGAGGACCACATAGCTTCACTGCAATTGAAGAAAACTATGCCTGTATGTTGTCAGTCATTTCCAAGGCACGTTGGTCTACAAAAAGACTGAAATATGCAGGCTGAGGTAGTTTTTGAGCTGTGTAAAATGCCATGCCTTCTCCTCTCTACTTGAATCTATCCTGTCCCCTCAAAACCACACTTTATCATAGGAGTGTTTCAGCCAAATCCTCTTATCAACCTCTCAAAGAATTATTTTTCCAATAATTTGTTCTGTGTCCAGATAATAAATCAAGTAATTTATGTTATTTATATATTTATAAAACAGGAAGCAGTACAAGAATCATAGAGTCTTATAATCATAGAATTGTTATGGTTGGAAG
>NW_009645844.1:0-2359 GCF_000690535.1 Cariama cristata
TTTTTTCAGCTTGTTTTTTTTCTATGTTGTACAAGCCCAATTTCAAGTGGCAAAATTCAGTATCTTCCATAATTTATTTGTAACTTTGCTCATAAAAGAAGTTGAGCGCAAACAGGGTCTGACTCTTCTCAAATTCTTTCCGGATGTGAAAAAGGGTCTGCAAGACTAAAAGCTTTCCTACTTTTTTACAATTATGGTAATTAGTCTAACAAAAGATATGAACTTCATTACGAACCTTGTTCTAATATATCACTTCAAAAATTTTGTTTAATTTGCCAGTACTCACATGTCCCACTTAACAGAACATTCTCCTTCCTACATCACAGAAATCCATAAAGCAATTGAGCCACAGACCAAATTACAGTCTAAGTTACTGATCATTATATTTTGCATTCAAATTCAGATCTCAGATAATGTTCTCTGACTGTGGATTTGTGATATCATTTCTGTAAGCAACAAGTATCTGTAGGTCCGCTTAACTTCATAAAAGTCATCAAGTGCTCAATATTTTTTGACGTGACAATAAAACAACCAAACCTGAGAAAGACTCAAAGAACAAAATCCAAGCCCTCCCTGAACCCCAACCTCAGGGATCTATTTCTGCAATTATGAAATTTATGAACACTTCTGTTTTGAGAAACTACAATTTTCTAAGTACACAGAAGTTTAGTTTTTAAACTTACAGCTTAAAATTCATCCACAGGCTAATTAATAACACCTTCTCTTCACTTCAAATCTGGATTGAAGTACACAGATTTAGGCATGTAATTCACATCATTTTGCTCTATTCTTTAAAGAATCTAAACTGGTTTTGAAGATCTCAGAGTTTAATTGATTTATGACAGTTATTCTGATAGGCTTAAATTAAAACTTATTGTTTATTGCTAATAAAAGCAGCATCTTACTGAGAAGGTCCTTAGCCTAAAAGCTTGCAACTCTTGGGGGTGAGGGGGAACAAAATGAGCATTTTCAGCCATTCCACTACTGGTTTGTAACTTCTGCCATTTTCAGTAACCCATGAAGCAACAGCTCCATTTTCACTTGTTGTAGTATTGGAAGACTTATTTGTTCATTTACACAATACGGTAGAATATTAGAGTGAAACTGGATACACTAATTTTACTCATGTGATCAACTACTTAAACAAGAAAGTCATCAATTGAAGCAACCACCAGCTGAAGCTAGTTGCACACACACATTTTAATATCTGTTCTGCAGGTGACAGCAGGACTGCAACAAAAGTGAATAAAAATAGCTTTTCCAAGCTCTGTGTTCACTGCAGTGAGAAATTCTTTGTGCACATTGAATTCAGACAAAATCCAAACTCAACAGAAAAGTCCTGCTTTTGTAAAATAAGTCACTGATCTACTTAATCCTGGGAGATCAAGCTAGTTCCCTTGCATACATTCTGATTAATCGAACTTGATAGCACTGAACTATGAAAAGCTGAAAAAGGAAAACTCCCAAACAGCTGCTATTTGAGCTTATTGACTGGTACTAGTCTTTGCTATTTCCAGAGCGTATTAAAGAAAATTCTGTTACTCTAAGATACAGCCATCATCTTGACATAAACTGCACTACGTTGCCTTTGCTGGCATACATTTCAAAGACAGAAAACATGTTGACTTTTTATGGTAAATAACACTCCCTAGCCTTCTCTTCCAAAAAATTACACATAGCAAGCACCTTACAAAGCAAGTACAGTTTGCCCTGGTCCCAGAACTAGCACTTAATCATAAGATGCCTTGCAAGAGTTCTGTTTCCTTTGCTAGCTGATACATTCTGGTAACATTTCTTTAATTAAGCCTTGTGTCATTTCTACTACTAATCACTATTCTGCCATATTAATCCAATGATTCAATCTATTTTTTGGAATAAAGTTACTGTCCCTTCAAAAATATTAAGCAACCATTAACACTTGAACTGCTTAATGCTCAAAGGGCACTTAAATTTGGAACAATTTGAACTCGTTAATATCCTATAGTGTTAAGGTTTCATTCAATATTATTGGCTACCCCCTCCCCCCCAAGCAAGATCTATCTACCAGAGTCAGAAAAGCTAGAGGATTTCATTAGTATTGGCTTTAAAATAATTCAGATTGCTTTTTCCAGGGTGATGTACAAGTAAGTTTTTTCTTAATTCTTCATATGTCTACATTCATAATTTGGAATCAGAATTTAACAGAACTACTACGTTGTTTACTGAAGATGTTATACTCATTCAAAGGGAAGATACACTAAAATAAATTTATAAGCAGTCTGCATTGAAAAGAATAGGTTCTGACTTTCTAGCAGCTTTATAAACTATTATAACAATATTCTTACGTAAGAATGGTAAAAAAACGTTAAAGCTCTCTGAA
>NW_009645845.1:0-2470 GCF_000690535.1 Cariama cristata
CCTTCACCTTGCTGGGGTGGAGTTCATGCAGGAGGCATGCTCGAATTTAGTTTTCCTTGAGATGCAGATGGCTCTAGAACAAGGAGTCAAGCTGGAAAGGTGAGCAGGGGATGAGTCTGTGCTGTTTCTGACAGTCCCAGGAACGGGATTATCCCAGAAAAGAACCAGACAGCATATTCCAAGAAAAACAGAGGAAGGACTTTTATCTTTATCCGCCTAGAGCATGCGTAACTGGGGGAGCTCCAGGAAGGGAAACTGGGCTGGTGTGGTTTGGTGGGTGAAGCAGATGGGAACAGGGGCCTCACATCTGGTCTGCGTTGCTGACTCCCTTTCCTCTGCTCTGTGTTGCACAGATGCCAGAGAGTTGGTCATCCCACTCCACGAGGGCCGCATGTACCATCACTCAGATTCTCACCACTTCTGCTACACCAACACGCGTGTCCCACAATGGCACGACATATGGACGAGAACACAGGTGAGAGGAGAAGGCAGGTCCTCCCGGGTCTGGCTGGGCCAAGCCCCTCTGGCAGCTGTGACCATGCTCCCGTTTGCTTCCCTCCCCTGTACAGATCCGGGTCAACAGCAGCCGGATGATCCGAGTCACCCAGGTGGACAGCGAGGAGGCTCTGGAGGAGTTCAAAGTGTGGAATGTTGTTTTCTCCTTCTTGAAGGAGAAGCTGAACGATACCAGCATCGATGTAGATCTCTACAGCAACAAAACCTGCCTGAAGGTCGAGCTGCTGGAGGCCGGCACCACCTACTGCGTCGTCCTCTTCCGACGTACGTCTCCTCTGTGGTGGGGGCTCCTGGGGTGGGAGGTGGGTCTGGCTGTGCTGGTGCTCTTGAGGGGGCAATGAGGACGTGGCCAGGCAAGCTCATAGTCTAAGGGCCAGCAAGGCTGGTCTTTCCTTGGGAAGGAAAGTGGGCCTGCAGAGGGAGGCATGACTTTGTCTATGGGATATAAAGGGGGGGAATTTAAGGCACTTGTCGGAGGTTCACCTGGAACACTACCCCTTCCCTGTCCTTGTGACCATGTGGCAGGCTGGACCTCAACCCAGGGGGCACCATGCCAGAGTTCCTCTCAACCTGGACTCCCTCTTTTTCTAGGCTTTGACCCTAAGCTATTCCTAGTTTTCTTCCTGGGCCTGTTGTTGTTCTTCTGTGGAGACATGCTGAGCAGGTGAGTCACCTCCTTTCCCCTGTGAGCTGGGGACAGGGAGGGTTGGGTGGGCAGTGCCTGGTTGGCTCTGCAGCCTGCAGGCTCTGGCGGGAGGGGGGTTGCTCCCAGCGGGCGTGTTTGTGCGCAGGCATCCATGAGCTGTAAAACACCTTGTGCACATGTGTGATCTCTGCAGGAGCCAACTCTTCTACTACTCAGCCGGGATTAGTTTTGGCTTGCTGGCCTCACTGCTCATCCTTGTCTACATGATGTCCAAGGTCATGCCCAAGGTGAGTGTCAGGCCATCTGAGGATGAGAGACCTCACAGCAGTAGCCCTTTTTACATCCATACGGTTGTTCTGGTGAGAATGCTGCAGTATGTGGCCTTGGGGTGCTGGGTTGTGGGTCTGGCTTTGCATGGAGCAAGGCTCAACAGGTAGGGGGATGTAGCCATGGCTGCCCCACTGCCTGTCTCGAATTTCCCATCTTCTCTCCTAGAAAAGTCCTGTTTACTTCCTGCTGGTAGGAGGCTGGTCCTTTTCCCTGTACCTGCTTCAGCTGATCTTCAAGAACCTACGGGAGATCTGCAAGTCCTACTGGCAGTACCTCCTAGGTAGGTGTGAACCCTTCAGACTCTCCCGTTCACCAGTCTGCGTGTCTCCTACTGGAGCTGCAACGTGCTGGTTGAAAATGTTGAGGCTTCCTGCCCCCCTTGTTGCTGCAGACACTGCCCTCATGCTCCTGAGGGAGGTGGGCTCTGGTGTCAGATTTAACTGCAGCCCTGGCAGATGCTGCTCAGCCAGCTCCTGTCAGCCAGGCTGAGCCCACCAGTTCATGCCTGCCCGATCCCTCTGCTCTCCCATAGGCTACCTGCTGCTTGTGGGCTTCGTGAGCTTCGGTGTGTGCTACAGGTACGGCCCGCTGGAGAACGAGCGCAGCATCAACCTCCTCTCCTGGGCCCTGCAGCTCCTGGGCCTGTTGCTGATGTACTCGGGCATACAGATCCATCCCATTGCCTTGGCCTTGGTGGTCATCGCTGTCTGCACCAAGAATCTGGACTACCCCATGCAATGGGCCTTCGCTGCCTACAGGTGAGGACTTCACGCACCCTGGCTTGCTCCTGATTCCCAGCAGTTGTTGGGCCTGGTTGAGCTGCTAGATGGAGTCTGTGTTGCAGAACCGGGGCATTTTTGCTGGGGCTTGAGGCTGGGGTGGGTATACTGGCGGAGTTGCGTCCCTTTTTCCCTGGGTTGGTGCAGGAGAGTGCCCTGCTCCTCCTCGTGGCTGGGAGCCTCCCTCGGGAGCAAGGAG
>NW_009645846.1:0-2471 GCF_000690535.1 Cariama cristata
TTATTTATTTATTTATTTATTTATTTTCCTGTGAAGACTGAATAAAGTCTTTCTGGACTATTTATTAACAGAATAAATAAAGTAGATTCCACCATTCCATTATTGTGATTCTCAAATGTGCCTTTGAATATGCTGCAACCATAGAAAACCTATAGACGACAACACCAGGGTAAAATGGACTTAATTTTAATCTCTGAAAAAAAGCCTTACACAATACTTTATTTGTGACCAATATTGTTTTTTTCTGATGCATGATATAGTTTCTATCAAGTATTTTTGTGAAAATGTATAGCCATGCCTTATTATTTAGCTGAAAAACATGCAAAATATATCTTATAATTGCTCATTAACAGAAAACAGTATTTCTTTTGTCAATCGTGTAAGCCAGGAACTAAACACATTCGGTACCTGTTGGTACTTCTGTGTTCCATGTGGTTTCACATATACTCTAACAGAAAACAGCTAGCTGTCTTTTAAGTCAGGTCCTTTTCCCTTCCCCGATATGAGGCTTAATACACAGAGGTCCTGTAAACATAAATTATTGAGCTACATGTGAAAAATAAATAAGGCTTAATTTTCATGTCTTTAGGTTTTTACATAGTGAACAACAACACAGTTTATGAGAATAGAGTAATAATAACAGATTTCATGGTGGAGGAACATTTAAAAGAAAGACCTGGATCATGAGGAAGCAGAAGTACACTTTGATGCAGTAAGTATAATACTGAAAAAAACTATATAGTTGTAAAGCTAAAAAGAATATCAATTGCATAAAATTTAAAAGAATATAAAGGAATTGGTTATACACACAATGCACACAGAAAATCTAAATAAAAATCTATTATAAAGGTCTTGGATTTCATATCCAACTAAAAAGTACTTAAAGGGGGTAGAAAAAAATGCATTATAGATGTAATTTATAGACTCTGTTCCTACAAATAATTGCCTGTATTGTCGAGACAAACTAAGTACTGTTGTGTTGTTAAGCTCCATCAACAAATGTCTTAAGATTCAAACAGACGTTCCTGTTTTTCAGGCCCATTTCTGCCAATACTCAGTGTAACTTTGCCCAGAGGAGTAAGAGAACTAATAGAGTGTATCTGTAGCACTAACTTGCTGAGAAACGGTCCATCTATGCCAGAGATTTGTTTCAGAGAACACAGACTTTTATTCAGATTTTTTTCCCCCACAGTACTCATCATAGATATCCCAAATACCTATAAGTTACTCAAGGGTATAAATCAGATGAAACAAGTAATGGACTGGTTTGCATTGTAGCTAGTTTCCCAGAGAGACAAAGCAAATCTAAAAAAGTTTATGTGCATACATTTTTAATTACAAACTTTTACAGCTTAAACATATTGGATTGCAAGGAAATCAAGAATCACTTACTTCCCAGAGCCATCATAATCAAGGAATAAAATCCTATTTATTGCTTTTGCCACACATTAAAGTAATACAAAAAAAAAGGTGCTTATTCCAGAGAGAAAAACTATTTTTTTACGGCTCCTCTTTGTTAAAACTACTCACCTTCGGAAAAAAACCCACTTGATTTTCAACAGTGAATAGATGGAGAAGGAACTCAACACATCAGTGATTCACTTGTGAAGTTCAGAGAAATATATAAACTTAGGAACAAAGATGACTGTGAAAACATAAGCAAGATCCATAGTAGAATTCAGAAGAATAAAATACTTGTGTTTGCAACCTCTAGTATCTGGAAGATAGGGACTTTTTTCTGAAAGTTCTTTCACTTCTTATTATGATTTATTTTCAATGTGTAAGAGCATTAAGCCTGCATAATTTTGGAAGTTTTGAGTGGGATGGGGGAAGCTGTCCTTTAGAATTACTGTGTAAGCCCTGCTCATGAATAATAAATTTCTGTAACTTCTCAGATAAAATATCGCATATAACTCATGGATAGCAAACTCATTGTGTTCCAGATGTTGTACTTCTCCTGTACATATGCTACTTAGAACACTTGTACAGAAGCACCAAACCTAATGAATAAATATTTGTATCTTATTTATCGGAAATTTATAGGACATCTTCACAGCAAGTTCATTACTGTATATCTGCATCAGACTATTTCCATATGCTCAATGGAGTTGACCTTTGTATGCCCAGGATTTCTGGATGTCTGGAAACTCTAAATATCCTCTGAGCAGCCTGGCAGATGTTAAAAAATTCAAGGTTACAAGATATCTTGAATTCAACCTACGTGCAAATTCCAAGTGGCCAGTGAAGGGTTTAGAGAAATGTGAATGCACTCATGACATATGATTTATGAAAATGCTTGATGTCCAAAAAATTTGATTAGTCAAAGCTTTAAGATTTTTTTATAAACAATAACTACACTGTATGCAAATAGGTGAGATGGAACTTTGTTTAATAATTATGTACAGGGTCATGACCAGACACTTTCTTTTCCAAGAAGCATCCTACTTATAGAATCATAGAATCATAGAATC
>NW_009645847.1:0-2355 GCF_000690535.1 Cariama cristata
TAAGAAAAAGCAACAGCAACATCATTATCTCCATAGTCTGGGAAAAAAGATGAGCTGAGCAGTGACAGAGCACATCAAGAGTCTTGCTCCATTCTGCCTGCTCTATCTGCGCTAAGCCCAGCCTCATCCATTTGACCGGCAATGAATATATTTTCATTTCTTCTCACTCCCTAGTCTTTGGCTGGAAAGAGGGATGGCTCTGCTCAAGAGTTACAGAAAGAGCAGAAGAAAATGGGTTTGGAAAGGAGGGAAGTGCTGAGGGTTTCTCATTCTGAATGCTCAGAATACACACAGGAGGACAAACTGCTGAGAGACTGGGCTCTATTTCTCCAGCTTCCTCCTTCCCTTCTCATCATTCCCTTCTTCTTCAGTCATCTTATACCAGCCAAGCAAGAGGAGGAGAAGGGGACGCTTCCTGAGCCCTTCCAACCTTAAGGGTGCTGTCCGCTCTCTCCCTCTGCACCCACACGCTCTACGCACGTCCTGCAAATAAATGGTAACAAAGCCATTGATTGTTCCTTGAAGATTGCCCCTTGGAAAAGTACCACTGGGTGTGGTACTAAACAGTCACCCAACAGAAGTTGCCTCTAACCAGAGTTGACAACGTTTAACTAGATCCCAATCAGAGACCAACAGGCCAAGAGGGCCACATCCCGTTTTTCTGATGTTTCAGCTATATTCATTTTCCTTCATAGTTAATTATCGACACACATTTTTGTCTTGAAGCGGTGTGTCCTTGCAGCAAAGATCATCAACCACTCCTTGGGCCGTGTTACCGAGTGTATTCAGCAAGCAATTACTGCTCCCTATCTGGGGCTTGTGGGACCGTGTCTGGAGTGGTGTGCCCAATTTTGGGCTTCCCACTAAGTGAAAGACCGCCGTACTGCAGCGAGTGCAGTGGGAGGCTACCCAGATGATACGGGGCTGGAGCCGTACATGGTCTGCTACGAAATGCTGGGAATTGCTTAGTTCAGCCTTAAGAAGAGAAGGCTGTCTTTGCTGTCCCAGCCACCTCATGGGCAGGGAGTCAGAACTGGCCTCTTCTCAGAGGTGTACGTGGAAGGGATGAGAGGCAATGGGCACAGGTTGCAGCATGCGAAACGCTGATTAGACCCAAGGAAATTATTTTCCATCGGGAGGGAGGTCAAGCACTGCAACAGGTTGCTCAGGTTGGCTGTGAAACCTCTGTCCTTGCAGATACTCCAAACTCAACAGAGCAAACCCATACTGGCTCTGCTTTGAGTGAGAGGTCGGACCAGACGTCCCTTCCAACTTAAATTATTGTATGATTCTGTGAATAAAGTGGAGTTGAAAGTACCATGTTTCCCAGTCCCTTTGTTTTAAAAAGGCAAAGAGAAAATTTCTCATCCATATCATAGTTAAATATTTGCCTTTCAGACCACCTGTTCTGGATCACTGTTGGACAGAATGGCTTGTCTGAGGGCAGAGAGAGGGCAAAGAGGCAAGCAAGGACTGCTGGATTTTGGAGACTGAAGAATGGAAGGAGACAAAAAATAAGCAGGTGCTCACGTACAAATACAACTAACTTGAACTATTCTCTGCTGAGACATTTCTGCCTTATTTCCTAGCCAAAGGAAAGAAGATTCCTTTCAGATAGCTCTACCTACAACAAATTGGGGGGGCTGGATAAGAGTCCCTGGATATGTGGTGAATATTTTGGCTGTGCTAGCCTTTATGTGCAAAGGGGGAATGAGAACACGGAAATTCTTAAAATTTTTTTTGCAACGGTCAAACTTAAGATTAATTATTTAAGTGACAAGACATCAGCAAGTAACTTCAGATTTTTTTGTTGTTTTAGAAGAATGGCTTGAAACAGCTACATTTGTTATATACTGAAATCTTCAAACATCATGCATTCTCTCTGGCCTAAACCATTCTACATTTCTGAAGTGCGCGGTACTCACTGAACCAAAAAGAAACCCCCAAACACAAAATTTAAATCGATCTGTGCCTGAGTGCCTGAATAACGCTCTAAGTGTTTGCAGTGTTCTGCACTGGCTTTTCTAGACTTGTTTTCTCTTTTGTGGGAACAGCATGCTCAATAAGCACTGACGTTTGAGACGACTGCTGAAATGTTACCTTGAAAAGGTAGCGACACGTTTCACATCTAGTAGATCAATGGGGTCAAATTTTTCCACCAACTCCTCCTCCTTACGCCTTTCCATGTCTTTCACAATGAACTTAACAAGGCCCACTGGCTTTTACATCTAAACAATGGTAGTTAAGTGATGACTTTTAACCAAAAAGTATGACTTGCTTAAATCGCATTAATGCAAACAGTGACTGTTAATTGTCATCTTAGCATCCACCAGCAATTAACTCGATATTTATGTT
>NW_009645848.1:0-2403 GCF_000690535.1 Cariama cristata
TTTTTTTTTTCTAAAGCTAAGAAAAAGGAAGAGCTAAAATTCTGCAGCTAAAAAGGTACATGATATATTTATTTGTTTATTAGTGCTTGATCCTCTTTAACACTGAAGTCAACCAGCATGTGTTTTTAATTTCAGAGTGAGTAGGATCTCCTTCCCAAGCAATGATCAGAAATTTATTTTCAGGGTGAAGTCCCGGTCCTTCCAGTGTCTGTAGGCTTCTCCCATTAATAACTCAGTTTCACTTCTAGGACATGATCTTTTCCATACTGTGTAGAGTACACTGCTAACTTCCTAGATGCATAGGGTGAGATGTTGCATGATGGTGATTTTTGCTATGCAGTGTGTTCATTGTGACAATACTGCTTTTATGATAATTATTTATGCATCTTTCGCGTGCATCTTAAAATTATTTAAGCAAGGAACATTATTTTTTCTGAGACTTTCTGCAAAGCATCATAATTTATTGAGAGCAGAGCAGTCAACGAAAATGTAAAGGTTTTTTACATAAAGACATACAGGCAAGGAATATAAGCTAACAAATCATATTGGGAAACTAGACTACTATATGTTATGCTGTAGTTGCTATGAAAATAAAAAAAAATTGCTAGAAAGTTCTTTTTCGGTGATGTGCTGAAGATATTTTAATCTGAATCTCCTTACTGCATTTTGCTCCTAAGAAGATTGTAAGCAGAAAGATGATCTCTGCTTAATTCTTAATACATGAGGCTTGTTACATGACATTAAAGATATATTACAGACCTGTCTTTCCATAGTGCGATGCTTAAACTGGGACATGGTCAGAACTAAAGCGTGCAGGGGTCACAGGAGGTAATTAGCACAGCCCATTTCGGATCCTGCGGCCGTCTGTGGTGCAGGGGTCTTTACCAGGTGCGATCTTCTGCTGCACTGTGGTCACAGATGCTGCCAGCAGAGCTGAGTATCAAAAATGACTCTCATGCTCCTGTGCTACCAGGATTTACAAACTAGGCAGGCTTGTGGTGTGCGGCTCGATCTTGTGAGAGTATCAAAACCTGATAAAAGCACCTGTTGTTGGTATATGACTTACATAATTCTGTTAGATGTGGATCAGAGTTGAACGTGCTTTACACATCTATATGAACATGTATATCACATTTGAAGTCTGGATTAGAAGTAAGATCTGACCTGTGAAGCACTCAGATTTTTTTATATTCTAAAATCGGACTATGATTCCTATTACCTTGGCTCTGGAGTCTTCCAGAATCACTGTGTTCTGTCTGGTGAATTGAGGTGGTGTTTAATGCAGATACTAGATAAGCAACAGGCAGGTTCCCAGTAATGGATGAGTTATTACTTACCACTGCTATTTTGATTGTAACTACAACAGCATAAATAAGGTAGATTTTGTAGCAAAGTGGAGTTCTTCCCCTTCTCTCTGTTCTTACTCTAAGAGGCTGTGAGCTGCCATTGCTTAGATGCTTTGGGAAATGTACCTCACAGTCATAAAGAGGAGGAGGAGGAGAAGAAATGTCCAAATTCAGGAGTTCACCTCTCCCATTCTTGCTTTAGCAAGGGCTACTGAGAGCAGAGCCACAGGATGATAGCAAAAGGCTTGAGAGCACAAGTGCAAGATAGTATCAGAGGCACCAAGGGTACAGAAGCGAACCACAAATGATAAATCACTGGTCATTTAAAGAAGGCAAGTTCAAGATGTGCAGAAGCGTTTCTAGAGGGCAACAAAGAAAACAATAAATATGTGAAATATTACATTTTTTGGTGGAAGCACAGAGAAAGTGATAAGATAAAAAGCAGTTACATCCTCTTCAAGCATGGGGGAAAAGGGAAGAAGGGAGAATCGTTTCTGCTTGCCAGTATCAGGCCCTTCCTCCCCTTTGCTGGAAAAAGAGCACTGTTTTCTGATTTACTCTTTACCTTCTGTCCCTGCTGCAGGCTCAGCAATCATATGTAAAGGTTTATCTTTATAAATCTGTTTAAGTAAATTAGAAATACAAAGAATACTGCGTGTCTGTTCTGTGCTGTGACCTTCACACACAGGGTGAGTGGTGCCATGTCACTGGGAAGCGAACGTGGATGCAACAGAGTCGGTGAAGTGAGGCAGTGGTGACTGGTTCAGCTCACCTTGGAGTTTGCGTTGTGAGCAGAAAGGGCAGGGCTGGGTGATTGCACACTGGTTTTATCGGGGTTGCTGAAACTTTTTACTTGCTCTGAATAAGGAGGGGGTAAGTAAATTCACAGAGTGGTTGATACTGGAAGGGACGTCTGGAGATTGTCTAACCCAACCCCCCTCTTCCAAGCAGGGTCAGCTAGAGCAGGTTGCTGAGGGCTTCGTTCAGCTGAGTTTTGAATATCTCCAAGGATAACTCACTGTGCTGAACCTTATGTCTGTTTAATTTATAGCAGATG
>NW_009645849.1:0-2365 GCF_000690535.1 Cariama cristata
TTCTGTAACACTTTTTTTTTCTGTGCTGGGACAAGAAAAATCCCCTTTTCTTCTACCTCACTGACCAAACAGGACCACATCCTTATGATCATTCCATGTATCTTAAAATGTAGTATGTCTTGATCTAACCCACAGTTTGCTGTGGCAAAATCTTTCACTGGCTCTGATAGCCATTCTTGTAACTAAAGAATGAACATTTGTGATCCAGTGGTGAAATGGGTCAAGTCTTTTTGTTGTTTTGAAATGTGTTATGATGAATATAAGTTACATTTTCCTTAATGAAATAATGGAAGAGTCAGTATGGGAAGCCTTCATTCAATGTTTATAATGAGAGCTGCAAACTGAAGCAGTTGAAACTTAGAAAATCACAGATTTTGCATTGACTGGGCAACTCTGTCCTTGTGTATATGCGTGATTATCTTTACATCATAGTGTTGAATTATGTGGAAAACTTAGTGACTATAATATTTGATACACAGTTCATTGTATATATAATATAATTATATAACTCACAATATAATTCATTGTACTTGAAGAGATGTAAAAGAGGAGCAAATTAGATAAAAACTGTGAATCAGCTTTTCTTAATTTTCTCATGCATGGCTTTACAGACTAACATTATTTTTATGCACTGAGGCTGTAGATGAATGTCTTTAAGTAATGATTAATTCAGATTAATTTTGCGAGTACTTAGGCATTGAGTATATCCAAAAAGTGCTATCAGTTAAATTTTAGTTTTGCACATTTTCTAGGAGCAAGATAACAGTGTTTGGCATATTTCTTTACAAAATTAATTAGAAGAAAAGGAAAAGAAGAAAAAGAGTGGAATTAATATTAAACAGTAAGTAGACAACACACTTTATAAAGTCTGTTCTTTATTCAGAGAAGCATACGTTTAAAACAAAATTATAAAGGAACATACAATATCTACCACCCTAAAAAAAAATAATTGGTAGTAAGTGAAATTCTGGCTTTCAGAATAATTAAAAATAGTGAGTTCCAAAGTATGTCCTTAGTTTATCTTCAAATGAAAATGTCATGTACATCACTATTTACTAATTTGTCTGGGTTTAATTTTTCAAGAAACTTCTACAGACTATTTTTTTTTTGGTCAAACTAATTCTTGTGGAGCTGTCTACATATTTGCAGGGCAGTCAGAAGTGATGCCCCTTTTTCTTAAAGTAGAATTCCTCTATGTGGACAAGACCTTCATTTTTCTCTATCTATAGATTCCTTTCCACACTGAAATAATTGATCTTTCATTTCTGAACTACAATAACAATTTCAGTTTTCAAACCATTGCAGTCTGCAACAAATGGTCCAGGAGCAGTGTCCTCAGGTATAAAAAGTGTAAAGTTATGTATTTTATTGATAAATAAAAGATACTTATACTAAGAGCTTTTACAAGGTTTTCATTAAAAGTCCTCCATTTTATAACTGTAATGATATAACAGTAACTATAACAATAATGAAATCAGGTTTGACTCTTTTTCTTGAATTGGAAGAAACTGTTACACACTTCATAAGATCTAAATAAGGTCAAACGGTCTAATTGTGAGTTACTACCATCACCTGTTGTTAATGGATATTTTTAATTAATTTTGGTGTGGATAATTTTGCTAAAGATAATTTTTCTGTTTATGATTTTATTTTTTCCACTGAAAATTGCTGACCACATGTGATGGTAACATTAAAACCAATGCAAATTCAAGTATCCTTGTCATTCAAACTTAAACTTTGTTTAAAATTTAGTGTGAGTTCTATTGCAGAAGCTAGTACAACAGCAATAATTCTTAGCAGCTAAAATTGAGAAAGAAGTACCACTCTATTAAAAATTCATACTTTAAAGCACATATTCTTGAAGTGGGATTAAAACTAGCGTTTTTCTACAATCATTACACAATGAAATCTGAGATTATTATAGCACATATACAAATTTGTTGACAATAGTTGGAAAATGAAACTTTAATTTGGTTTCATTGCATAGAGAGTAATTTCAAAAGATAGTTTATCTTGGTGGTCCCATTCAGTGACTGATAGCAACAACACAAAGACACCATATGCTCTGGAGGGAATTTCATAATTTATTCTCCTTGACAGCCTCAGTTTTAGAGAAAAAGGAATTTCAAGTAAACGGACTGTCTAAAAATTTGGTGTACATATATATATGTATGCATGCTAGCATACGTAGTGCTTTATATGTTGCACTACCTGGAACTTCATGAGGTTCTCCATTTCATTGCGCTCCTGTTTATGTATACTGTAGTGGCATGTGTTATTGCAGCACACACTTTTGCTTTCAAACTCAGTATTTGCATCTTTTAAAGACATTTGAAAGTTAATCAGCAGAATCAATTTCTTGTAG
>NW_009645850.1:0-2422 GCF_000690535.1 Cariama cristata
AAAAAAAACCCAACCAACAAACAAACAAAAAACAAGTCAAAATTAGACTTTTAATCCATTGAGTAATTTTGGCATGATTAACAACATTTTAAAGGTGTTCCTTTAAGTCTAATTCACCAAAACCTCTTTACAGAATTCAAACTTCATCTATAGCTGGAAATATTTCATTCACTGTGTTACCTGACTGAAGTTACATTTGCTGCTTTTAACAAATTTGAAACAAACCTATACACTGAACAAATTGCACAGGACAAAGTGAGAAGGTAGTGAGCCTGAAAATGTATGCTGTCAACTATATAAAGCCAGCTTATTCCTTTTGACCAAATGGGCATAAATTAAAAATTCTGGATAATGATGAACATAACAATCAAAGCTATTTTGAAAAAACAATTTGGATTTTTCAGCTAAACATATCTCCCAGTGACCACCAAGAGTTTTAACACCTTTCCTCACATTTGTATTTTCGCTTATTTGACATCCAGAATACATCAGCTTGCTTCAATAACTTCAGACACTATGCATCATAAAACAGTGTCTGTACAGTCTATAGGGTGAATAAAATCCTGGGACACCACAGCCATATAACCCAGGTACCTGAAACCAGCATTATTCAGTCTCAATTTTTCCACTTAACATATAGGCTATTAAGAAGGCCCTGTAAAATCTCCCACATCTAATTAGTTTTCTAATTTGGAGTTTAACACGTTGAACCTTCAAATAAATCTGTGGAGGTACAGATTTGTGAAAGATTACAATCTTTTAATATAACAATCACATTTCAAGTGCCATATGACTTTACAAGCTCTTGTCTCCTCCTTATTTATACAAAAAAAATTTACTGAGTTGAAGCCCAAACCAGAATTGAAGCATCATTCGTTTTCTCAACAAAGGCAACAGAACAGACCAATTCTTCAGTATTTTGAAGATGGCATTTTAGACCTACCTCGTGCTATTACATCTTTTTTCTGGGCATGCACTGTAGTAAAAAGAACTACTGAAAGGAAAAAAAAAAAAAACCTATGTGAATTCAATGTTTACATAGTTATTGTAATTAATTACCTTCTCAGAATCCTAAAAAAGTTCTGGCATGCATGTTGCATACCTTTTGCTTGCAAAGGCATTCAGTTCAGAAATCTGCAATTATGATGGCTTGCCATGTGACAGCACCAAGAGATCCTCATTTAGGCTATCCAGGTAAATGAGCATTATAACAGAGTAGCCAGTCCACAGTCCAGAAGGTAATATTATAACGGTGAAAAAAAGAATGTCACAGGAATTGGGAATGCAGGAAATCTTGGACTCTAGATCCAGTGTACATGCTCTAGACAACCTGCAATCAGAGGAACATGAGTCTAAACTTGCACTCATAGTAAGTGAAAACAAAAATGAAGCATGCATGCAGAAAAATATAGCAGCAAGGTTAAAGAGACATTCATAAACACTTAAAAATACTATTTCAGCGAATATATGGACAATAATGTAAAAAGCAAGAAGTTACCTTTCAGCAGTCACTGCTGAAGAGGTTTCCAACACATCCTCTTCAGCTTTTAACACTGAGCTTCCATCAGTGTCTTGTTTCACTTGGGATTCCTTGCAGACATCACCTCCGTGTTTATGTTTGTCATATCTAAACAAATACAACAAAATTTAACTACCAAAAAGGCAAGAGCCAACATAAAACACATCTCTGCTTTAAGGTTAGTTTACTTACAAATCCAGCACAAAAATTTGCAACTTCAGCATGTAAGAACACATTCAATGTTTCTCCAAGGGCCATCCACCTTTCTATTTGCTCTTTTATACATAGTCTTGACTGAGGCCTTCTTCTCTCCAGACTCTTTCTCCTCCTTTTTTTTTCGTTCTAAAGGAGAACATAGCGGTTCTACCAGGCCTTCTCAGTGGTGGTGAAGGTAACAATGAAGCAGACGATAATGACGGTACTGCAAGCTTTCAAATGAAAGACAATTATGCATACAATGCTTTGTAGAACAACTTGTTTTGGAATAATACATAAATTTCTAAACAACAGCCAAATACAGAAGTTATGGTTCAGAATTATAATCAACTCTTCACATTCAGCCTGCAGACAAGTACACCCATCTCTCTTTGCAGTCAGGGGAAGTTATACATGCATACTTATCTTTTAAAGCTACATGGCTTAACATCTAGCATGAATATTAAAATAATAAAGGTATATACTGGTAGTTTCATATATAAATTAACCATTGCTGCTGCTTTTGCTTGTTTACCTCTCAAATAAGTCAACAGCAGATGGAAAATAAATGCAATTTGAGTGTGACATGAGCACCACAACGCAAGAGGTGCTTGTCCTCAATTAGATTTAACTGAGTTTGGCCCACTTCAGACGCTCCCAGTCCTGCCACGGCCTCTGTGAACTGCATCATGAGCCGACGTTCCCGAA
>NW_009645851.1:0-2245 GCF_000690535.1 Cariama cristata
TTGGCAGTGGCTGGGTCGCCCACGCAGCGGTAGCCTGAAGTGTCTTCAGCATACAGTCGCTGGAAAAGTCATCAAACGTATTTAAAAAAAGAGGGAGAGACCGTACTGCATTCTTTTGGGCCGTTAACTAGTTTTTCAGGGGATGTCAGGAATTGGCAATACTTAAATCTGAGGTGGCCACAGCACTGGAGAATGTACCCATGCCTAAGAAGTTATAACCTGGGGACTTAATTTTGTGGGGCTGAAGTACAGTGAGTTATTATCTTACATGATCAGTTCTGAATTCTACCAGCGTCTATCCATTACTGTTGCATCTTTAGTCGTCTAAAGGGAGTCTTGCACCTCAAAGCTGTTGTTTCGGACCTTACTTACAAACTTAGTCAAATGTGCTGAATAGATTGCTGGTTGGGCAGGGTCTTTTAAAGTGTAAGAGCCGTATTTTGTGTGTGCTTGGTTATATGTATTGGTTTAATATTGGAGCGGCTAGCAATAAAGTCGGAAGATGTTGCCCTGGCCCGCGGAAGGATACGCGTAGGGCCGTTTCTTCAGAGAAGAAAAAACTGTTCAGCAAACAAAGGAGGATTCAGGAGTGCAAGCGGTCAAGCGTTTTGCTTCGTACGGACTGTAAACTTCTAAACCCAACAGAGTACTCTTGCAAATCCAGAGCAAAGCAGGAGCAATCCCCCTCTCCCAATCAACTGGGCAAGACAGGCAGTGGTGGCATTCGGGACCACGTGGCTTGGCTCAGGGGCTCGCCAGCTGTGGCCTGCGGAACGGCTTCTTGCCATGGTGGTGAAGCATCTGTCAGCCGTCCAGCAGTTACGCTTCCTGCTTTTTGGAGGCAGTGACAGACTCCTCGCTCTCCAAAGGATTGTTTCCTGTATTTTAAGGGTTAGCAAACAAATGTGATACCAAGCCATGAATCATTCCGAGGGGATCAGAGCAGGAGATACTTCGAGACAGACTTCCCGCTAAAACCGTGAAGACCCTTGTGCAAAGAGGGAAGTGGGTACAAGGAGGGCTTAAGGCCATCGAGACGCTCGGCACGTTGCAGTAAATTTTAATCTTTATGCTCTCCTGTGGCTGCTTTTGCCGTTGTCGGGACTGCGAGTGGCGTAGCGAAAAGAACAGGATGGGGAAGCTAGGAAAGAAGTTAACATTTCTTAGCATAGTACAGAAAGTGAGAACCACTGCATCACTGCGCCTTGAAAACACTTAGTAATACCTGGAGAGTGCTTAAAATAAAGCAGGGGTTTTGACGTTTGAGGTAATGTTCCACAGGGATAATATATAACTAGTGCGGCTGAAGGAGTAGCTGAGTCATACGTCAGCGCGAGGCAAGTGCTGAAGGAGAAGAGCCGGGCTGCACGCTGGACTCCAAGGGAGCAGGTCGGTCAGTTTATTTACATCAGTCCCAACCGGAGAAAGCACAGGAGCTGCAGAAGCCTGTTCACCAGCAGTGTCAGCCCTAGGAGGGCTGTTGCTGAAACTGTACAGTTTGGTAAATATATAACCCCCTGTTTTAAACATACCAGCACCTCCTGCATATTTTTTTGAAGTAATAATGCCTTTAAAAATGTGATTAAGCATTTAGGGTCCAGTCATACAAATCCTTTTTCAATGGGACTATTGCCATGAATTAACCTTACTGAAGGATTACTTGTATGAGAGGATTTGCAGGCTTATATGCTTAGTAATTAAAACTGTTATCTATCAGAAGTGAATTTATGTCACGTTGCGTGCTGATATTACAACAAATCAAACATCACTGGTGTCTGGACAGCCTTTTGCGTTTTGATTAAAGCAGGTTGAGGGGTGCTGGTGTGATACGATCTTGCAAAAACATGTAGCAGACTTCTGATTTCCTTGTTCTTTGTTTGATTTGAAGACCATCTAAATAGGATTAAGTTACTAAGAAATATGCTGCGAGGAGGGGTCACCCATGGGGCTGGCTCAGAAGGCTCCTGATGTTCAGGGATCACAGACACTTGGTTCAGGCACTTGATCTTCAGCAGTGGGCGAGATGCACAGCCTCTTGGAAACCTCAGTATTAGAAGTGTCTTAGGTCTCAGCTCGGCTTTTTACCTCTGAACGTGCGCGTTATTGCTGGCAGTTAAATGACCTTCGTAGGTTGTCCTATCCGTAGTACGTTTGTGTCACTGAAGTGGGAGCCTCTGTAGAAATTGTGGTGGAACGGTACCTGGAAAAAGAATTAGTATACAAGTTGCCCGCTCCAGTCTCACAT
>NW_009645852.1:0-2480 GCF_000690535.1 Cariama cristata
AAGAAAGGTGCACAGCACCGCACTCAGCACAAACCACCGCTATGCGTGGGAAGGGAGCAGGTCCAATTACAACAGGCTTACCCAGCAAGGCCCAGTTCTGCTGTGCCTTCAGGAGGAGGGATAAGCCAAGAAAAAGTCCAGTAGAGCCACTCATTCGTTTTTGAGAGGGGAGTGTGGGCAGCCACTACATACTCATGTCCGTCCTTACAAGACTGATCAAGTGTTGTTAAGCTGCAGAGGTGGGGACAAGTATTGAAAGAACAAGTCACATGCACACAAAGTCTGGAATTAAAAGCATCTCCCGAAGTATTAAACTTTCACACCCGGCACTCAGCCCACTCAGCCCCGAGAGACTCTCTGGTCAGGCCTGCACGTGTCCAACGCGCACGGCTGACCAGCAGGAAGCCTCCCTGCTCTTCCAGCAGCCGTCCCCACCCCAGACCTTGCTTTCAGAGACAGCCTTGCAGGGCATCGCCCGGGTTATGGATCCACGCTGTGCTTCAGCAACAGCGCAGAGCAAGCCCTGAAGCTGCGAGCCCGCAGAGAACAGCCACAGCAGTCCTGTTTGCACATTCCCCAGCACCAGCCCACGCAGTGCCCATGGGAAGCAAGGGCAGGTCTGTGCATTCTACTGACCCACGTTATTTCCAGCCCTTGCCCAGGCCCAGCTCCCTGTACCCTCCTCGGCCTGCCCATCCCACACAGCAGTGACACTCCCTGGTGCCAGGAAGAAACAATAGGAAATCCAAGCAACTGATTTTTATCCAGACCTCTGATCCCAGAGACAGCAATACAGTCTTTATCACCATACTCTTCATTCAGTAATGCACAGCCACATTTTAAATACCATCAGGTGCTAGAAGAGTTAATCAAGCATACATTCAATTTGCAGACAGCATAAGGCAGGAGCAGCATACTGCTGCAGCGGCACAGAAGATGCAAACAAAGCAAGAGCTGCAAGGGAGAGGCCCGCCGAGACACCTGAAGAAGTGTTTCCACAGCCAAAAATCTGTTTTGATGGAGGTGCTAGGCAGCAAGCACACTCCCCCCCATGAACTCTACTCATGATAACAGAAGTTGAAACTCCATAGGAGAAGGGTGTAATGGTGGGCAGGGGGAATCAATAGAACTATAATTAACACTGAAAATGTCTAGAAGGGAAGCCCAGCCCTTGCAGCTGGCTAGCCATATAAGGGGCATCACACCAACTTTCTAGACCTATGCTATATAGTCTCCAGCACAGGATTTTACAAGTTAGTTTGAGATTTAATCTCTCAGTGCTGCTCCAATCAGGGGAAGCACTAGCCAATATAGGACAAATCAGCAGCAGGAGACTCAAGGGACTCACCAGGCTCCGGTGGTAAACCTCCGGCTGAGCTGGCAATGCAGCCGTGATGCCCACAGCCAGGCTGTGGTAGAGCTGAGGCGACTGCTCCTGCAGCATACAAAGAGAAGTAGCATGGCTGCAAGCTGAGCTTAAATAGCACTATGGGGCCACACAGGGCCTGGGGGGTTCCAGGTGATGTTAGTTAGGGCCAGCTGGCCCATTAGCACTCCCAGGGCCAGGACACCTGTGGGGTCTTCCCATGGAGGGTTCATCTCCAGCTCCTGGGCTCCTGAGCCACAGGGAAGGGGTCCTGACTCCTTCAGGCCTAAATAATGCATTTCTGAATAATGACACTGATTTCTCTTTTTCTCAGTGTTTCAGCTATCCCAGATCCCAGACTAGTGGAATCAAGGGAAATCTTTCTACTGATCTCTCAGGCACTTTGGACTAGGCTCTTACTGAGCTATTTATGGCATTTGGGTTTTATTTTGCATTGCAGATTGAACCTGTTGTTAATCAAAGCACTGGTGACACTATTAGAAAGACAATGTGACATTTCCATGCCATTCTACCAGTTTAAACAAGATTCCATGAAGAAGTTGACCTTTTCTCAGTCGAATTATAAATGCCAAAATTGCAGGAATCCATCTTTCAATTACTGTCACCTTCAAAGTGAAAAATGCTGGAGGCATTACACTTAAAACATTACCAAGCCCGGATATATTTCAGATGCAATCTCCCCTTTCATGACGGATTCTTCATTTCTGAAATGCAATGAATCTTATGCAACTTGTCCACGCAACAGTGACAGTATTGCAGAATAACCCTAGCTTTAAAGAGGGGAGGACTGTAAGCATGTTGAGGAAGAGCAGGAGCATGGCTGCCCCAGGAGGGAGGACAAGCCAGGAGCCAAGGGTACCCACGGCCCAGGCTAGGAAGTGACTGCACCTGCAGGCCACAGTCCCACAGCACCCAAGCAAGGCAGAATGGTGACAGTCACAGGTTCCACTGACAGCCCAGGCATCAGACCACGCAAGGCAATGAGTCAGAGCCAAGGTCAAGTGAGTCTGGATGAGCAGGGGAGGACATGGCTGTACCTGTGGCATAGCTTCGGCAAGGAACGGGGACTTGCCTGACTGCAAGTGGGGCTCTT
>NW_009645853.1:0-2482 GCF_000690535.1 Cariama cristata
AGCGAGCAGCTGCGTGGTGCTTAGTTGCTAGCTGGGGTTAAAACATGACAACATAGGATAAAGAACATTTTCCTTCATTTGCAGGCCTGAGAAAAAATGCTGTTTGCTGACAGAAGAGTTTCCCAGCTTTACCACCATACTAAATATATTGATTTATCTAATACTACAGTTGCTAAGACAATACTTATTTTAGGTAAGTATTAAAAATCAATACTTCCAAGACTCAAATGTCTATATAGCAGGCTTAGCACAGACTAGTCCCCTTCAATTTTTGCTGGGCACTAGGAAGTTGGAGGAATACAGAAACTACAATAACTGCAAAGCCAAAACACCTAAAATTAGTGTGATAAACTCCGCACAGTTCATCTTTCCTCTCTGGATACCCATTCAACAGAACACAAACTGCAGTACCAGAGAGTTTCCATCAAGCTAGAAGTCAATACCGTCCAGGAGAGTGTAACAGGAATAAAAGTGGTTACACGATAGGAGCAGACTGCTCAGGAAACTGGTAGACAGGCTTTCATCACAATCAGTTCAAGTACGAGGTGACTCAGGCCACGGATTCACGATCTGCTGAAGCCCATACGATACGATACTTTCAGCCCTTCTCCTTCTTCCAGCTTCTCCACTCCCAACCACAGATCCTGCATCCTTTCTTACGATGGCTCTCATGCTAGTGAGTGAGCAGATGCAATGAGAAAGGAGCACTTTACGTCTCTAGTTCTGGATCAGCTTCCTTACCTGGCTCACTACGCACTCATCTCATCTCTCATATGACCTGGAGGGATGGGGCAGGCAGGAGAGAGGAGTGCTGCCCCTTCCAGCAGTGGGGATGTAATGTGAACAGGCTGTGAAACTGCACCCTGGGCACTCTGTTAACAGAGCGGGTCTGGAGCTGGAGGGAAACGACCTCTGGGTCCCAGCCTAATTCCTAGAAGCAGTCAGCCATAAAACAAAAATCACTACCAAAACTGGCATTAATAGGTATCTCACAGTGAGCTGAGCAGAAAGGCAAGGATTATACAAAATCGAATGCTGGATCTTCTCACCTTCTAAGACTCGGTCACATCACAAGAATTGTGTAAGGAATACTGTGAGTAGTTAAACATTAAGTTCTCTGAGTCCTCACTCCAGAGTCTTTCTCTCAAAAATAAAAAAATGTGTGTATATACAAAACGCACATTCTAACCACAGCACTTAAAACGCTGAACAACATCCATGAAAAATAACCACTTTAAACCCATTAAATTGTAGTTCAGGAATTCCCCAGTGCAAATCTGTAAAACTGATCTACAGGCTAAGTAGATATATGTACGACCACACTTAGAAAGAGAAAAAAATGTCTCTTCTAAGGCACAAAAAAAATTCATGGGGCAGCATTAAATTTCATAAGCAGGTGTTTCCATGCCCACTGTTAACCAATTTGTTTCAGTAAGCAAGTGGAAAAAAATAAAAAAAAGATACCCATTCATTCTTTGGATGTATGCTTAACTTCAAAGAATTCCAGGAATCTATTGTAAATCTAAAAAACTCCTCAGTCACCACAGCACATTGTCCCCCAAAGGAACAGTGGGTCAAATTCAAAGTACCAGCAAAAGAGCTGCATTCAGAACTTTTTCTATAGAGCCTGGAATGGACAAAACCTCCAAAGTCAGTGCTGAGTCTTCAGGCGAAAAAAAAAAAAAAAAGGTTGTGAACTTAAAAGAAGAGAGACCAACAGATAAATCCCTACTGAGTAATTACAAGGAGAAGCTCTCCCAAACATTAGCTAACTAGCACATAAAAGGCAATTCAGTAAAAACCATGGTCAAGTCAACTAGCAGATTAACATATAGTCACAATTGGCTACAATCACTGAAAAAGCAATCTGAAGACAACAGACAAAATCCAGGCACTAGTGAGAAAACTCTAATAATTAAAGGTATTTCAGCAAGGCAGAGAGCACTCTGAGCATACACGATGCTTCTGAAATGATGATGCCCTTGTCCACCTCCAGCTGCTCAATACTGTCGGCCTGCTGGAAGTGTTCATCTCACTCCTACGCCTACCAGCAGCATCTGCTAACCTATTTCAGACAAAAAGAGTCAGGTCAGTTTAAACACTATAAATATTACACCTGTCTTAACCTATCGTGTTTTGACTGAGGTGGGCTGGAGAGCGCCCAGACTAAGACTGAGGGTGGCAGAGCAGACCTCCAGCAGACAGGCACGCAGTAGTAAAGCCAGTGACTTTAGCAACAGATACAGCCATCGCCAGGGCTTCTGTCTAGAGCTACCCTGCGAAGATCAGTACTTTCGCGAGCAAAGAACGGTTATTACCTTTTTTTGAAAGTAAAATTGTATCTGAAACACTCAGAACAGCAGATCTGTTCAACTCCAAACCCAGAGGAGCATATAGACATGCTCCCTGTATTTTACATTGGTATCACTCTGTGACACCCTCTAGGACATTAAGTATCTTCAATTGCTAAGATTTTAGTTTT
>NW_009645854.1:0-2500 GCF_000690535.1 Cariama cristata
GGGAAAAAATAATGACCCTCTATAGGCAATATGACACATGAACTTGGGGAAAAAAAAACCAAAACCAACAAAAAACCCCAATAAAGTCATTCCCGAACTTTTTTGGAGCCCGAACAGAACCGCTGGCAGTGAGGCAAAGGGAAGAACGGGAAGGTATGTGGTCCAGTAGCCTCAGTATTCATCCCATTTACATAGTGGGACCAGAGCTGATGCAAGCTACAAAGACCCAAAGAAAGAAGACAAAGATGATTCAAGCTAAGGAATGGCTTCCACGGGGGAGCAAAGAAATAGATTAAGACTCTTAAATGAGTTGACCCTCTCAGGGAGCAAAGAATTTATCAGGGATCTATAGCATCTGTAATGACATGGAAAGGGTGAAGAGGGAAGAGCTGTTGTGTATCTTCCAAACCAAGACCTGGCAAATCAAATCAGCAGATGGCAAGTTCAAAATAAAGAAAAAGCCGTATGTCTGCACACAATTTCTAGCAAAGCTTTGGAGTTTGCTAAAAAGACAGTAGAAGTTTGCAGGTATTCAAATAGGACTTGGATGGATTCATGGAAGATGAATGTATGAAGGCGATTACATTCCCAGACATTGACGCTAGATCAGGAAACCCCTACACCAGAGGTTTCTGGAGGCTGACTGAGTCTTGTTTTATCTTGATACCTTCCACAGGCCTCTGCTGTTGGCTCCCAACAGGCGTGGGGCTTGCTTAGATAGACCATTGGATGAAGACTGGGTGATGGGAAGGCGTGGGGTGGGTCGCCTTCTGTAAGTGCTCAGAAGTTGTATTTATAGAAACGGGAAGCACTTCCTAGTTCCTGAGGTGGGATGGGTGATTTGGCAGTGGCCTAACACCGCTTGTGCTCAACTCCTCTTGTGCTTGGGTGCATGCCAGACCCTTATTCCTCTCATGCACCTGGGTTTTCATGCAGAAGTCACACGTGGCGTTTCCTAGGCAGGCGTCAGAGCACACTTTGACCAGGTGCTGGTCAGAGCACTCGGCAGACCAGGACTCCGCAGTTCACCACGTACCCACACCGAAGTGCAGAGGGAGAAGATGTCACCCTCTCCCTCCTTGCACCTCTGTTCCTGGACCATGTACAAAAATGTAGGTTGTGTGTCAGTGCTCCAGCTCAGGTGGGGCGTGAGGAGCAGCCAGTGTGCTGTGAATGAGGATGCACCTCATTGTGCGTGCTAACGGCCCGGCGCTGTCGACTGCAGTGGTAATCGAGTTAGTTGGCACTTCTGAGAGTCACCTCTGTTTCTGATGTATTTAACTGTGTCATTTCCCGTAAACTAACACAAGGACACTTTATTCTGAGATAGCAACCCCTGAATTTTTGTTAATATTATAGTACAGTTCAAGCCGCCAGCACTAGGCTTATGCAAATTGTCATTGGCTAGGAATTTAGGAAACAGCCAAAATGGGGTTTTGCCTTTGAACTGCAAGTCAGGAAACAGTTTAATTGCCAGTGCCAGCAGACATCACTCTTAGGAAGTTGTTTCATGACTATTCTGAATATGGCAAATACAAATTTATAAATGGACACAAGAAGACATTTTCTTTATAAAAGAATTTCTTCCCAACTTCTTTGTCTACTTTCCCCTTAATGTTTTTTGCAGATTGTAATTTTATATTTTCTTTCAACACTCAGTTGACAACAAACTTCCAACAAGGCTGTTAAACTGAACCAGGGATGGGGAAACTATGAGATATACAGGAAAATGCAGTAGATGTTTCCAGGTCTCAGCTATTTTGTGGTATGTAGCTGCAGATAAAAAATGTCAAAACCCAATTATTTTTCTACAATAAGCAGATGTAAAATAGAAATTATTTTTACTTCTGTGTTTTTTGGTTGCAAAAGTAAACACATGAGTTATGAAGCTGAGAACTCGGTACAGACACACAAGTACAAAACTAAATATTTAAAAAACACGGCTTCATTTTTTATGTCTCCTGCCAACAGATTCATTTTTATATTTGCAGCTATTTTTGCCTCATAATATTCAACAAGGTCCTGGATTATTGCAAGGTTAAGTATTTTGCAAACCGTTCTAGTGCTCCGATTTAATTCTGATCCAACCACATAGATTGACAGTCCACTAAAATGCCAAGAAATAAACAGAACAGAATTCAGACCAGAGTACAAAAGTTGAGAAGGTCCAAATAATATAAAAGACTATTTTGATACAAAGCCTATTAGATATTACATTTTTATTAGTTTTTTCTTATTTGAAAATTGCAATCAGAAGAAAAAGCATAGTCTAATGTGCTATTTTCTAGTGAAATATTTGAAGGAATCTAGCTATGTAATTTTTCAGATTTTGCTTTACATTCTTTTGCTAATATCTTTTTAGATGCTAAAACAATTAGTCTCCACTTTCTGTCCTTTTTAATTAATAAATAAAAGGCAGAAGTAACTCCTTCATTCTAATGAAAATGATTGATCAGTGCTTATCATTCTAAAACACTGTATTGGGTTTGCATGGCAAGGT
>NW_009645855.1:0-2228 GCF_000690535.1 Cariama cristata
GAGACCGTTTCCTCTTGTCCTAAAACATCCTCACAATTTTTAGGAATCATGATACATATAGTAAGATCCAGTCTTTTTCACTGGGGCCTGCTCTCACTTTCTTTCCCTCCAGCCTCCACATCTTTTGCCAATTCCTTATGAATACCTGTACATCCTCCCCAGTCTTACTTCTTCTACCTTTTTCTTTTTCAAGGACACACATTCCATTTGAGTATGACAGTGGGAGATAGACTGTAGGAGTAAGAGGGAATCGTAATGACTAGTTCATTCTGTAGGCAGTTGAATTCTGGGGAAAAGATTTGGTCAGTCACACAGTTCATTTCTGGTAGAGTAGAGCCAGTAGACTCAGTGAACACTGAATAGAGTCTCTGGGAGTTCCGCATTGTAGAGGTAGTGTATATTCTTCCAGATTACACTTATCTGATTTGAGGTCTCTTCTTTGGTCTTGTCTCATCCTTCTCACTCCCTTCAGTTCATTCCATTAAGCTTGCTAACTTTCTCCACAGTTTTTTCCTATTGTCCTATTCACAGGGCAAATTTAACAACAATAACTCAGTTGATTAATTTGTTCCCTTCTTCTTCACAGTCCCTACTATCTCCCTCTTTCTTGACCTGTCTTTCCTGGCAACATCGTCTTTAGCCTGCTGACTCAAACCCTTCCACTGCACCTTTTTTTTTCTTCCCTGAATCAGTAAGACATATTCCTTTTTCAAAATGCAGTATTACTGCTGACCTTCATATAAAAATTGTCTGAGGAGCCTGTTCTCTCTTCCTTCTCCTTATTGGCACAAAATATCTATTTCCTAATCTACCATACCCAGAAAAGCTGCTCCTGAAAGATTTTGCACCTCAGAAAGAGTTGTATTAGCCTCTGGAGGTGCAGTATACTTCACTTAGGTAATGTCTACAGTACTGAAATACCAGGACCACAGGGAAGATCCTGTACATCCTTCCCTTGCAGTCCATCACTGTTTTTACTTCCCTTACTTTCACGCTTAATATAAAAATATTTTCATTTAATCTGTTTTCATGTTAAGCATCCTCTACCCCATGAATCTGCAAATACTACTTTTAAGCATGGGATTTAGCAAAACCCTGACTGTTATGTGTCCCAGACAATGACTTTTCTTCTTTTTAGGCCACTTGCCGTCATATATCCTACCATTGGACAGTCCAGCAGACTGAAGTGTAATCACACAACCTGACATTTGCCCTCATCTCTTGCTTAATTCTGCAGAATTTTGAATCATCTAATTGGAACTCCCTTATCCACGCACCCTCCTTCCTATAATTCATACAATAACCAGCTGTTTAACCCACAAAATACATGTTCTCCTCTCCCATAATTAATGTTCTGCTGGCTTCAAGTGATGAGGGACTCAAAACTAGATGTCCTTTTGAAGGTAAAGTTTCATCATAGCCACCAGAAAGTATTCCAACTACACACATTTCTTGGGAGATGTTACTTCAGATATGTAGACGCTGGCACCCACAGAAAGGTCAGTACCTCTGGCACGTGCTAACAAAAATGTTTATCAAGGAGGGTGAAAGAGAATTGACAGATGCACTCAGTTTTGCTGTCAGCCTCTACTTATCACTCAGTGTAGTCGCTGAGGTCTGTTGTCTGAAGTTGAGAGGGAAACCATAAGAAAACAGTATATATCTGTTGTAAGAGTGCTAAGGTTTTGAAGGATCAAGGACAAAGAAGCCTCCATCAACTCCTCCCTTCCCTCTTTCCCCTCCCCATCTTCTGTGATCTAGGAAATTTTGGACACAGGAGTTCACCAACAGGGAGGGGTGGGGAGCTGTTTATTTTCTGTTCTCAGGACCCTAGGGCCCTGGCTTGTGCCAACAGATGATTGTCCCTTACTCCATGTCACGCTTGGCACAGAACTTGCTCACCAACCTTTTTTGCTTCCTTCACTTCAGACTCTATCTTTTTGTCCTTTTGTTTCAAATGCTATTTCTCAAGTATGTTAGTCCTTTGCTTGGATTTTCAGACAGCAGTCCCTTGCCATCAATCCTCCTCCTCCTCATAAAATACATAATTAGAGCTCTAATTTGTCCCTTAATCTATCTTTCGATTCCTGATAGTGTTAGTGCCTTGATCTGCAAGTTGTCTCCAGCCTATGAGTTTTACTTCAAGAATCAAAACATCTTTATTCTAGGGCTTCCCCAGTAGTACCCTGTCTGTGTTTCTTCTGGTTTTTTGTTTGTTTGGGTTTTTT
>NW_009645856.1:0-2471 GCF_000690535.1 Cariama cristata
AAAAAAAAAAAAAAACCACATTTAAAAATAGTTTGGCCTTCTTTTTTCCTGAGTCTAAACTGGAAAGATCAAAAATTAATATGCTCCTATTTGCTCTGTTATTAATTTCTTTATGAGGAGTGACAAGAAAACAACGTTATAATACATTTCCCTTTTGCTGAAAAAATGAATATTTTCTTTTTGGAAAAATCTTTTTGGATATTGACTTTTTTTAATATTATTCCAGTTACACTTGCCTTAGTTTTAAAAATAAAATTTGTTGGCATCTGTTCAGTAAATGAAGGTTTATTAAATCCGTGTTTTAAAAATACTTCCCTGAAAACATTGTGTTACAAGTAAAATATACTACACTTCTAAGATGTTCTTTTCAGAAGAAACCATTTTCTTCTGTGAGGGCCTAAAAATTCTCCGAAGTAAGTGAACCATGTCTGCACAACACTTCTAAGGGGACACGTAAGCATCGACCAAAATCCCCTAGAAGTATCTTGATCATGTTTAAATTAAGCATCCATTTAAATGCCCCCAAGAATGGTTACTTAAATCACAACATGGAATGTTCCTGAAGTTCTGGAGCTTGACAAAATACATGCTAAGGAACTATGACAGAAAAGAGAGATAAATAATTAGATAACTGTTTTGAGAAGACCAGTTATTTTCACCCTAATTAAATTCTTTTAAAAGCAATTTTTACAGAGTTCCAGGCTTCTTCAGTATCTTCAGGAAACTGAAGTCTGATCCAGGTCCTTTTGGAGTCAAAGAAAACCTTGCGTTAACTTCAGTAGAAATGAGACTCCTTAAGAAGCAAATGTGCTTACATTCCACTGTCAAAAATAGGAGCTAAGCATCTGCTCAAAGTTAATCACATGCTTAAACACTGTCCAGGACTAAGGTCATGGTTGCCAGGACCTGATCTTGCAGCACATATAAATCCAACTGATTAATGGTTTGGTTTGCCTGCTGGATAAAACAAATGTAATAGGAAATACAGGGTTTGGAGTTTTATGATTCATTTTTGTGCCACTTCAAAAGAAAAAAAAATCTATCTATTACGAATAGAGTTCAGTTGAGTTAGTGGAAATACTAATACAAATTACTGTATATTCTCATTTATTTCAGGTTGGAAACCAAAGAAGAATACTAATGCAAACAAGATGTAACGAAAAACATTGTGTGACAAATAGACATACAGGCAAACAACAAGTAGAGTCTGTCAAGGAAATCGAGGTTACTTCTGAAAAGTACACACCGTGTCCTATAAACATAGCACAACAGAGATAAAACTTAGCAAAGGCAAATAAATGTTCTCCAAATATAGAGAAGACTTAATGAAAGACAGTGAAATAAAAATTTAAGGCTGAAAGTTTGGTAATATACGATCAACTTCTTAAGTTACTGGAACTCAGATTATCTGTCCTCTTCCAAGTACAAACTGCATAAACTCTGATTTTGTTATAAATTAGAGGAAAGTGATGGAAAGAGGGAATTACGGGAAGCAAAAGACGTGAGGATGTAATGGAGATAGTGGAAGAAGGATGTGGAGGTGCAACTGGAAGCAGGATGGGGAGGCTGTGCCAGCTGTAGAACTGTTTGCTGAAGGTGTGAACCAGGTGAGATTACCCCTTGTGACACAAAACAAAAAAATATTGTCAAAACCTACAAGAAGAAGGGCCCAAACTGTGCTTGTCTCAGGGAGGCTAGGGAGGCTCCTTCTGCTTCTAGTTGCTATTAAGTTTATGAGCAGTCCTATGAAAGATTACCAGGATGATAAACTGACAGCTGTTCACAATGTTTTTCTTTAACCCAACAACTAAGATCCAACAATTCTACAGGTCCAGACAATAGATCACCACTTTTACAAAAAATCCACTAATTTAATGACTTTGATAGTAACCTAATGGTCTTTCAAGTAAGTTAAGGCACAAGTCATCTGGTAACTTCAGAAAATGGACATTATTCATGCACATGACGTCTCAAGCAAGACACATTCCAGCATTTGCAACTGTTTTTTTGTAAAACCCTGCACTTATGTACGTATTAGTCCATGAGAATTTGGGGTTTCAATTTCTTTTAAATATAGCTTCCCCACCTCAAGGATGTAGGATATGTTATAAAACTGGCTATGACAGCTTAAAGGTTCAGATTGCCAGTGAAAGGAACTCAAAAATATTGTTATTATAATCTCATTCTCGTAAATCAGTCTCATGATATCTGGAGCATAGTATATTCCAAAGGCTAAAGCTGTCATTTCTGATGTGTCAGTTCCTTGTGTAAGCAATTTCCAGTTGCT
The DNA here is from genome assembly GCF_000690535.1 of Cariama cristata. Lineage (NCBI taxonomy): Eukaryota > Metazoa > Chordata > Aves > Cariamiformes > Cariamidae > Cariama > Cariama cristata. The sequence continues at coordinate 2,288 of NW_009645856.1, forward strand.
TAGTTGGGAAAAACAGGAGAGCAAGATCTAATCCCACAGCTTTCACCCAAGTGAAAGACCCTATGTTTCACCTAAGATGCTCTTGCTGGTGAGTTGAAAGAGAGCCCAGACTCTGAGGACTGAAACAAGATGCTTTCAGGGTCTATGGTAGAAACATCAAATGTTTCTATAAGAATATTCCTGC
>NW_009645857.1:0-2481 GCF_000690535.1 Cariama cristata
AGGCGGGATTTGCGTGACTGGAGTAGGATTGAGTTTCCTATGAAGAGCACTTCGGTGTACTGACATTTACCCACCCAGGCCTGCCCTGTGCGTGATTCCCGATGGCTTGAGGAACCGTGGTGGTTGTGTATATCTTAAACGCTATTTCCTCTGTCTTATTTTAGGTCTGAAAGGTTTGGAAACGAAGTTAGTGACTGAAAAATCAGCCCTTTTACTGGTTTCCACCTTTGATTCACCTCGCTGCTATGCGGAAAGAGTTCTCCGACAAGCCGGGGCAGTCAACAGCTACAAACGCCTAGGTGCGTTCAGCACTAACGGAGAAAAGAGGGTTTGGGCGTTGACCTCTCCATCAGTGTATATCCCACTAGGGAGGAGTGTCACTTCTGTAAACTTTAATGCAAAGTGGAATTTTATTAAGGCTTTCTCCTAGACGTGTGTCCTGTCCTTCAAAATAAACTCAGTTTAGTTCAGTAGAGCACAAAGATGCTCAACATTTCTTAGGCATCACATAGCTCTTTGTACAGTCAGACCTTGTACTTGTGGAATTGCACCCCAAAAGTTGCCCAAGGCAGTAGCTCACATTTAGGAAGCCACAAAAACTAAGATTTTTGGGATGTGGGATGGGGAGCGCCGTATGTTATTGTTTAAGTTGTGAATTATTATCTAAAGCATGCCAAGAAACTGAAGTGATAGGCACTTGAGAAATGTATGTAATAGATTAGACTAAAAGTGCTTTTAAAAATTGGAAAATAGTAGCCTCTACTGTATTCAGATTCTCAAGGGAGAAGTAAATAAATTGTATGATTCTGTGATGAAATAATTTTGAGTGAAGTTCTACTAAGTTTAAGATCCTACATTTCAGTAGCAGATGCAAAAATTATGAACATGACTTTATATTCTGGGAAGTATTTATCGTTTTCCTAATGTCATTCTGCATTTTTAGTTGCTGCAGAGCAGGATCTTTCAGCTTTAATCCTGAATTTGGAGATTTATGCATTGTTTGCATTGCTGAATAGTAACTATTTTGAAATAATTACGCTCTCTGCTTTCTTGTGCTTGCCTCTGCAGAAGAACAAGACTGATGTTCTCCCAGAAGAAGCATTTAGAGTTCTGGGTACGCATCTGGTGTTGCCTTCTCCTAATATGTGCAGTGCAATTTTCTTTAAAAGGCCTATTAGAGACAGCCTCACTTCTGTGTGAGAAACAGAAAATTCCAAAGCATTGCCACAGAGTCGACTCCTGCAAATAGCTTGAGCCTAGAGATGATTGAAGGAGAGACATAATAGTAATCTTCAACTACTTTATAAAAGGCTGTTGCTGCTCTCCAGCTGTGGAGAAAGTATCATATAAACAGTAGTGTGGCTTAAACTGCAGTAAGGAAGATTCAGGGTGAAAAGTTGAGAACTTTTAAAAAGTAATCAGAGTGAAGTTTTGGAATAATTAGCCGGGGGTTTAGGCACAGGGTGGGAGATAGGGGATTGCAGGAAAGAGGCATGCGCACCTCTGCACTTTCACACACCCACCTCCTGCACGGAAGATGTTGGTCTGATGTAAGCCACCAATAAGCAGTAATGGGCTTATTCAGAAAGGCAGGAGGCAAAGCAGCAAATGATTCAGTGACGCTACTCACAATCTGCCAAGTTTGCCACAGATGGGAATGGAAAAATTATTTACATCTGCAATACTGATAAAGCCTGTGATTTTCATGCCAAAAAAGAGCATCATTCTTGTCTTAAGGTCTTTCTCTGTTACTTGCAGGCGCACACAGAACGCAGTGCGCAGTGGTTTAGAGTGACTGAACTGAACCAAGGTTTAAATACACCGAGCGCGGCTGAGTGCTGTCAATGTCTTTGCAATTTTCCATTCCTCACTTGGGAAAGTATACCTTATAAAATACTAAATGTGCCTTATAAAAAGCAATGTTTTACATTGCCTTTCTTTTCTGTATTTGATGTTTCCATAAACATACCTCCATCACACTATTTTTATTTGAAACCACCGTAGTCCCACAGTGACTTGCTTGGGACTGGCTAGACGCTTCCACTCTGCGTGCGTGTGTGCAGGGGTGAAAGAGCTTTCTGTTCTCCAGGTTCTGGTTTGGACTTCGGTATGGGGAAAGGAAGCTCAGTCTCACTAGAGCCCTGGTTAAGGACCACAAACTCCTCTGTGCCTTTTGTCTGCATTATAATCGGTGGCTTTGCTGGAAAAAGTCCATCTGGCGCTTGGAGGTACTTGGGAAAGGTACTTGGAGCATTGCCAGGATTCTGCTTCTTTCCAGAGGTTTTTTTTTAATCATTGTGCCAGAGCCCCTTCATTTGCTGCAGCTTTGAGCGGTGTTCCCGGAGTGACCCCTCTCAGCATCGCTTTGATATACATCTGTGTATCTTCACATCATCACGGCTGTTGTTGAGGCAGGAGTAAGCAGTCTCCTCTTCCCAGATTGCAAAGTCTGTGGCCTCTGCGTGGCTCCATGCAAATGCA
>NW_009645858.1:0-2486 GCF_000690535.1 Cariama cristata
CTGTTTGGCTTCAGCACTAAAATCTTATTGAGATGAATGGCGCAATTAGCACCTCTGAAAGCATTTGCTTGACTGTTCATGAAGTCCAGAATATCATCTCTTTCTCAAAGTAAGTGTTGTTTTTTTATATAGTTGGCATTTATAAGTATCAATAAATATCAGAGACATTAAGTAGAAAAATTGTTCTAATGTACAAAATGCGACCTATAGAGAATTTTTTTCCCCTGACAGGACCAAATAACTTTTCAGTATCCTGGCCTGATTGGAAACTCAAATATCATCACTCTGGAGCTAGAAAGATTGCATCCAAGTTTTGATTTTTAAAGCACATCAGCTTAAAAATAAATTTAAAAGTTTGAAACTTTGTTTTACTAATTCCTAGCTGCTCAATTGTTAATTTTAATTAAAAAGCCCTGTTAGAGTACAGTAGAATCAAACTGCATTCTAGCATTAAAGTGTTTGTCCACTCTTTATGTTAAATAGAAGATGCACAAATATGGAGGAGAATTTAGGCAGGTACTGCAGTTATGCAAGAGTTAATATTTCAGCTTCTTTAGCTCTTAGGTAGTTTTTGGAAAAGCTCGATCAGTTACAACAAGGGGTATTTGCCTGAATCTTTCAGAAATAATGTATTTATAGATATCTAATATATCTTTTCCCAAGATAGGAAGCTCAGAAACTATCAAGGCAGCCGCTTTTTTGTGTGTACAGCTACTACTGCCTATTTAGGACTGCTTTAGAAGATGAACTGCGGTGTTCAGCAGCGGTCACCGACTGCAGCTGGTCATTCAGGAGGGGACACAGGGGAGAGCTCAGTGCTCCCTCACCGCCCTTTGGGTGCTGTCTGGAGTCCCGAGCTGGCTGAGGGTGTTGCAGCCCCCAGTAAGGATACCCAGGGACAGACAGATAGAATTGCTGGGATTTGAAGTCAGGCATATCCTTCGAGATCACTGAGAAGCTAATTCAGCTCTGACTCATTCAACAGGCTTCACAGGGCTTTCAGAATACTCTTCTGAAGATTTTCTGTCTTCGGGAGTGAGGGAAAAAAAATAAATCAAAGCAACATCAAGGAGGTCTGGCAGTTTTACCTCCTGCTTTTGTTGCAGCACAGGAAGAGAGGGCAGTCTGAGAAACCAGTATGCACAGGAAAATAAAAGCAGACTGATTAGCGAGGTTCCCTTTATTGAGCTTTTTGAAAGCTTTCATCGCTCCACAAGACAGATCTCTTAATTTTGCAGTTCCACCAGATCAGCACTCAGGAGTGCAGAGATCTCACTGACTTTACACTGCAGCTTGTAAGACACAGCAACAACTCTTAGTTTCCAACCGAACTAAAGATCAAACGCAGCTTTCCCAAACAGATAGTTTGGAATAGAAGGGTTTAGGGCTCAAATGTTTCCCTCAACAGTGCCAACAGAAACCTAGAGCATCTGCAGTCAATGTTGAGCACCCAGGTCGCCTGCCAAAGCAAGCCTTATCGACAGCTTCATGTTACTCCTCCTTCTCACTCCAGAGAGGAATAAAAGCTCCAACAATAACCTGCCAGCATTAGTGAGATATAAATCACTCTCTCCATCCCACTTTTCCTCTATGAATATCAAATCCTCTTATGCAAAGAGGAAACAAGCAGGACTTGGGGGTAAGCAAGAGGAGACCTGCAGTCTGTTCTCATTTGCAATACAGGTTGAGACATCTGGAAGGTTCCTCTTTACTAACACAGATGATACAATTTCTGCTTTCCACATTAAACATCTATACTTCCATATTCAGTATTCTGTACCACAAAGATACATATCCTACTTCTTGTTAACACAATGAATATTTGTATTCCAGTAGCAACTAGTTATAGGTTCTATGAACATGAAGAGAAAAAAAGGATATTTGTATTTCTTGTTAAGATAGTTAAAAAATTGTTAATGTATTCCTCCTATTAAATCAGGTAAACCATAATGTTAGCAGCAGTGTAACACAGAATGTATGTGTTGGAGATCACCAATTCAAAAGCTTTCCTAGCTCAGTTACGCATTATGTATGTGATAAGGGACTTCGCCTTCCAGCTTAATCAAGATGAACAGTTTGGACCACAAAGACTCTCTATTCTCATATTACTGAAAACAATTACACAAGTACAAAGAAATTTCATATAAAAGTTATGTAACTGAAAACAGGAATCAGGATTGTTCCACTTAATATTTAAGTACTGCGGTTCTGTAGTAGAAACCAGTTAATATCCAGTAGCCACGTCAAACACCTCCCAGAGAGCTTGAGGCATGCCTGAAGTGCATCGGCTTCTGAGGGACGAGGTCAGTAAAAGTATCGCTTCATAAGGGCTGCTTTCAAATGAAGACCTGTGGGTTGTGGTTTTGCTAGCAATTAACCGATTTTCTGTACTTGCCATGAGAAATCCCTGTCCTAGATTCATTATCAGTATTCCTCAGCGTGTGCCTAACAGCACTTTGGCATAAAATCCCCAGCCGTAGCCCAGA
>NW_009645859.1:0-2554 GCF_000690535.1 Cariama cristata
TTTTTAATACAAATTAAAATTATTTGAGCAGATCAAAAAATTATTCATGCACTTTCAATGGTAATGATCTCCTTCAAGGAAAACTGTTATAAAAAACATAAGAGAGTGAAATAAAAAGGGAGTGTGTGCCTATATGCACATGAAACTTTTATCACTGACACTTTAAAATATATAGATTATAAAAAAAATATTTTGAATCTTGCTAGCTGCTCACCATTTGTTTATTTTGGCACGATTCTGTTCTCAGAAAACGAGAATAAGGCAAACAAACATACTCCTGCCCCCTGTCGCGTTCTGGTTCTCGTGTGAGAGCACAATGCAGCAATGTTTGGGCCTCGAAGAGCAGAAAGCGGCGTCTGTTCTGAAAATCTGCCTCCTTGGAAACTTTTTAAACTGCCAGACATTCCTGTGCTGTGAGGTGTACGTCCTCCAGCAGCACTCCCAGTGTTCCCGCAGTCCTCAGCGCAAGGAACGCAATCCCCCCCTGCAAGGTGGTCGGTGCCCCCCACAATCAAGGGGTTTCAAAGATGTTGAAAGTGCTTTTACCTGAGAGGAGGAGCTCACTATCGAGATACTGGTTCTACATCTGAGCCCTTCTCTCACTGCTCTGAATGCAGCTCTCGACAACTCTCCCCATCTCGACCTCCACACTTGTGAGCATCCCTGAACAGACCCACGTCGTTCTTGCCCTGGCTCCTACTCTTGCCCCAGCTCCCCAGCTGCCTTGCAAACCGAGTTTGGTGACTTTGAGTAGTATAACTGGGAGGTGATATGCACAACTCCTCTTCAGGAGAGCTAGTTCATCGGGGGGAGTCCCTCAGGTAACAAGTCTAGGACTGTTCTTGTTTTTATTATTTACCGATACAAAAGTAGGAGTGTGAATGAGTGAATGAAAATTAGCCATTAGCTAATGCCATCAATATGGAAGATGGCAGGAAGGAAGACCTTGTTACCCTTTCAGATTGAAAAGGTAGAAACACAAGTATAAAATCATTTTAGGAACTAATAATGAATATCTAATGGATATCTGTTATGAGATGGAATCAACTGAGAAATTAGAGAGGATAGACCCGTGTCCAGATTAGTCACATACAGTATAGTTGGAGCTAGCACTATAATACTCCAAGATATGGCCTTTGGAGATACATGGCAACTATCTCCAGCAGCAGAAAGAAAGCATTCACATCCTTATATGAAGGTGTTGATAGCATCCCCACAGGAACATTGTACCCTGTATTCTAACAAGCCACACTTACTAGCAATAAAATTGGGAATGGAGGAAGGTCCATGCAACTGGCTATGAGAACGGAAGGAGTATCATGCAAGAAAGATTAATAGACTTAGGCCTGCTTAGCCTAGCTAAATACAAGCTTTAAGGGAATACATTTGCTCTAGATAAATGCACACAGCTGGAGGAGAGCTACTGAAGTTATCAAACAATCCTGGCAGCAGAACAAACAGGTAGAAGGGAGCCATGGATACAACCATGCTGGGAAGCAGGAGGAGGTTTCTAACCACCAGTGTCCAGAGATGCAGATCTCAGCACGTGGAATAGCGGCATATTTTTTAGTGTCTTTGAGACAGAACTGGATATGTTTCTGAAGGAGACCACAGAGTGTGGCTTCCTGCAACTGCAGAGGACTGAGCTGAGCAACCCCACGCATCCCTCGTTCCCTGCTCAAAGCTGCTTCAAGCAGCTTGTGATTGTCAAGGAGCACAGCAAAGCCAGGCAGCCATCTTACAGTCTAGTACTATTTCAGTTTAAATTTAAGCTACAATATGAAAATGAAGAGACACCAAAACTTTGACATGTTTTTCTTTCCTGCCTGAATTTTAACCATCCTCTTGAACAGCCTTCTACAGTTCTGACTTCCTCAGCTCCCTGGTCCCCAGGGTATAGCTTTGCCCTTCTCTCCCTCTTTCAGGGATTTGTCTCATCAAGTTTTCAAACCTTTCTGTCAGACTGGTTCAATTGTGGAAGACAATTCTGCGCAGTGTTGGAAAAGGAATTTAAAATCCTGCTCTGGAGGTGACTCCTACATATTGGCTAAGACATGTTTGTCAGCACATACTTCAGTGACTGCACAGCAGGAAACCCTACGTATAGGGCTGAAGGACAGTTTAATTTGCTGCCTTTTCAGTCATTTACCTGTTGAAAGAGACTGTTACAATGCAATGTATTTTTGAGACAATAGGCTGGATTAAGTTCGCCAACGCAAGCTGCTGACCAGACGCTGAGCTTATCAAGAGTGCTGTGTGCCAGTTTGGCATGCACACATCCCAGATCTTTCATTGCCAGGCCTGTAAACCATCTGAGCCTTTTCCAACACAAGATGGTCCTGCAACGATACTGCCTTTGGTCCAAGAAAAGTCAAGGCAGTAAATTATCATTGGTAAGCCAAGCATGGGTTCAGGTGCACGCTGCTTCTGCACAGAGGAGCACAATTCAATTCTTCCAATAGTAGTTGGAAAGTTTTAAACAGATAACTGGAAGCTTTCTTTAGGAGAATATAGTCTGAAATCATTTAGAGGGAAGAGGAAGAACTGTGTGTAT
>NW_009645860.1:0-2504 GCF_000690535.1 Cariama cristata
GGCGGCACCGCCCCCGGCACGGCTCTCAGGCCGCCCGGCCGCGGAAGCGCCCGTGTTCCCGTGCGCCGCCTCATCTCTCCCTCTCGGGATCGCCAGAGACTGACAATTTAGAAGTTTTAAGCAATAATCCATTTTTAGTATTTTACTTTCAGAGTTTTGCACCATTGGATACATATTTCTGACGCCTTATTCAGCACAATCAAATCCGTAAGCTGAGACGTTACAAGCCAAGGCTGCTTTACCAATTCCCCACTTGTTGCCTATGTGTTTTTGTCTCAGATTAACAGCTAAATAATTTTCAACTCCATTTTATAACGGGAGGGGATTGCTGCTAGCGACTGTTACCGGCAACCATTCCTTTTTGTTGTACAACAAAGGATCTTACCCAAGCTCTTTGAAGAGATGGAACCCTGCATCCCAGCATCCCTGAGCAGGCAGTGCCAGGGTTGTTGAAAACACCTGGAGACTGGTAAGCAATTAACACCGCACAACAAACCCTAGTTCTCTAGTTACGGGTGGATTTAAGCCCAACGTGATATTAGGATACTTATACAAAACATGGCACGCTATCCAATTCCAGCAGTTTTGAGCACAAACTGAATTTTCTGAGAGTGTAGCAGCACATTAGAAACTTACGTGACAAATTGCTTCGAGTTAAAATGAATTTCAAAGCATATTTGAGAATGCGTTGTCCCAAATTATTTCAGTAACATAACACTGGCTTGTCAAGCTTTCGGGATAAATGAAACTCGTTTAAATCCTGTGCATAGGCTCCCATAGGAAGAAACCAGGTTGTTTATTAATGGCTGGAGCTAATTGCGAGAACCATTGCCGGTTGGACTGAAGGCACCACCTCCTGGACACGCTGCCCAAGTGCCAGTCACCGCTGCTGTTGAAGTATTTCCTTAAAACTCTTCAGACTTTTCAGTATTTGGGTTGGAAACACACATTGTCCACATGAAGCTAAACTCCCGTTTTCAAAAGGCAAGTAAGAAGATACATGTAGTTTGGCCCATGCTGATTGCTATCTGAGAATTTTTGTGTGAAGTCCTCTGTTCTGGAGAAAGCCTTTGGGAGATGAACTGCTTTTGCAGCAGTAATACTGTGTCTCTGAAAGTCTGGCTTTGAAAAATTTCAGTTTGCACAGGCTCAGTAGAAATTGTTGGGAGTTTGTTGGTTTAAATCCTTGAAGAGTCTGTTCTTGCTGGGATTTTGTCTTTGCAGTTTCCGACGCCGATGCTGTCAGTGCCAACTCAACCATACGGCCTCTCCATACTAGGAGAGACGTGGTGCAGTGAGGCTTCCCTTGCTGCTGCAGCTCTTGAGTACGGTGGGGGAGGCCAAGAATGGGCACCAAGAGCAAGGGATCAGTCTGACACTTGAAAGTTTTCACTGTCTGAGCCCAGGCAGGAGAAAGGAAGACAGTTCCCGTCATTAATCCAGATGGAATGAGAAAAAGAAAGCAAAGACAAGACATCTGGTGATACTCGGGTTGGAGTGAATTTGTTACTAGGCATGGAAAGAACAGCCTGGAAGCTCCAAAAGCCATTAGGAGGTGGGAGAAACATGTAATGACCAAAATTAACAGTACTAGCCTCTCCCTAATCTAAGCTATAATTTGTGTTCAAAATTATATAAATTATTTCTTCTAAACAGATTAGATTTTTAAGTGGTTAAATTCAGAACGCAAGGACTTTTGACTCTGTTCTTGTCCAATCCCGAGCACGTAATTTATTTTCTCTACATTAATATCCTAATCTAAAGAATTGGGACTAAAACTGACCTTTGTTATGTAGTCCCTAAACAGGCAAAATTGTGTTTTATAACATTTGCAGAATATTTTGTCATCTTGTAATGACAGAAAAAGAAATTATTTTAGCAATTGTTCCTTAATGTTTATTTATGTGTTTTGCTGGTTTGCAAACAACTATTATTCAAAGCTGCTGCACGTAGAATCAGCAATTCATTAAAAGGTTTAACAGCAAACTCTTTATAATTTCAGTTTACTTGGAGAGGGTAATTGCATCACTCTTTACTTTGTATGCTGAAACAAAAAGTAACTGTATTCTCTTTACCAACAATACATTATAGCAGGTATTTGTTGGGCGGCACGCTTTCATCACTAATACTGTATCTGAAACCTGAAATTATTTTGTATAAAAGCTTACGGTAAAGCTCCTCTCCAACGTCAAAGCAGGTGGCGAAACCTATTGTACTGGAGCAGATTATTACCAGAATAAACTAGTTTGGGCAGAAAACATTTAAATTACCGAGGTTGATCTGTAAGCAGCAAGCATAAAGCTGACCCAAAGACAAGGAACTGCCCTACAACTGCTTCAGTCCTCAGCAGCCCCTGCTTGGACAGACTCACCGGCGCTTGGGGTTGCTTCGTCCTTGCTCCAAAACGAAAGCAACTCGCCTCACGGAAGGTCTCACAGACAACGCAAGAAGCGAGGCCAAAGCGCTCTGCTGAGTAATAGACCCTTCTCCCGACGCTTTATGTT
>NW_009645861.1:0-2501 GCF_000690535.1 Cariama cristata
CACAGATCCTCACTCATCCCTCCCATCTGTTGTTGCACAGCAGTTTTTACCCCTACCATTCAAAAAAAGAAAATTGTGCCATTTCTACATAGTCTTCAAAATGTGGTCTCCTGTGTTTTCAGTCTGACATCATCCTTAGTTCTGTTCAGCTTCAACCAATCTTTCTTCTCATTCTAGTACAAGACATCCTGATTGCAGCTCTTTGGTCATATGTGATGAAGTATAACCCTGATATTTCCATATATTTTTGTCAAAATTTGCTTTTTTGTCCCACAGAAATGCTCTGTGAGCAAATCCATTATAAATTCCTATGTATTATCTGTTTCATTTTTCTCAACACTTCTGTTGTTTTCATTGTTTCAGAAAAGCTCTTCCTGGATGCTAATGTAACTTTGTAATAATTTCCCTGTGAGGAGATTATTATTTACTAGTTGTATACACTGCACTTAGTGGAACAGGGAGCCAAACTTTTGAAACATTCAAAAACTTTCAAGAATACAGATTGTAAATAGCAAAAAAGCAGGGGTAGCAGCATGTAGTCCAACAGATTTATGAAGGGACAGGCAAAAAAAGCACAGTTGAAACCAGAACTGGATGTGTCATGAAACAGTGTCCAGCATCCGTTCATTGTAGAATTGCATAAATATCACAAAATTGTTTTTTAATGATTAACAGGCTTGCAATTCAGAGGTGGTGAGATGATTTATGTTAACAATTTCAATTTTTTATTAGGAAAACAGATAGGAATATTTGGATTTGCTGAAGAATTCCAGAAAGATTTTGCCACAGATGAGAATCTCTCTCTTCATTATTCTCCTCCTCATGCTATGTTTCTCCCAAACCGCAGAAGTCAAACATTCAAGGAAAGGTGTTTCAGTATGGTAAAAGGAAAGAGGAAAATGATGTGGCCATACTGACCATGTCTTTCACATTCTGATAAACTTTGGTCCAGAGCAATAGATTTGCTACTCCTTTCATTCCTTCAGCACAAAACATTGGGTAGAACCGTGCACTTATCTTTGAGATGGTAATAAAGGTATGTAATGAAGTGTAAATGTCATGTTCGTTCTGTGTGGAGCTCATATAGGGGATCAGAACACATCTGTGAATTTGTCTTTCTACTTAACTTGAAAACCCAGTTGGTCAAGTTGCCACATAAATATTGTCAAAGGCCCAGAACTCATTCCCATGAACTCGAAGCACTAAATGATGACTGATCAGAAATTTCTATGGAGAACAAGAAAGCTTTTCCTCCTTCATAATAGCAAAGATTTCCCCATTCCAAACATTTTTGCAGTTTGTAGGCTGTTAGTGCAAGTCCACATTACTTAGATAAGTATCCAGCTTTTGTCATGGTGAACGAGCAGCTTCAGTGACAAAAAAAAGGAAACCGGAACTTTGAAGTGTGGAAAATCCTTGTGGCAGTAACAGATGTGTAAGCATCAGAGGCAGCAAGAGGTTAACGTTCACTGCTGTTTCAATAAGTGACTTTCAGCATGGTGAGATTTCATTGTGTAGAAGCTGATCCAGTTTGCTGTTCTGAAGGCAAGAAAGAGCTGCCTGAGTCAGGTACCTACAATTAGGAGGGTTGACTGAGCTTATGTCTTTAAAGGAGGAAAAAAAAGAAGAAGGAAAAAAGCACAATGTGCATGCTGTTCCTGCTGTATTATTGCACATGTGTGCAACTTTTGTAATATTTCTATTTTTAAGCAATTTTGAAAGTGCCAGATCCATCTATTTTCTGGCTTCACTTGTGCAACTCTGAAGCCAAAGAAATTGGCATCCTGAATGTTTTAGAAAGCCCCAAGTTTTGCAGAAACTTGTTCTTTGATCCTGACAAATGGCAAGAAAAATAAATACATTCCGTACAGTCTTGGCATAGAAGTTTTGTTAAAGATTTGTGAATAAGTCCCTTGGAACATAAATGAACTCCACAACCAACTTAAGTCACAATATCCAATAGCTGGACGACTGCCAAAATTCAGCTAGAGAATTTTTTCAGGTTGACAGTGCAGCATTGGTAAAGGTAATTGTGTTTTAAATTAAGAATAGAATTATCTTAAAAAAATTATATACTACCAATAGTTTAATAAAGTACAGTGTGTGTTTTATTTTTGCATTTTATTTTTCTGTATATGAATCAAACTATAATATTTTGGGAACTCAATCAATAAGCAGTAAAAAGAGTCTAAGGTATTAAAATTTACTAATAATCTTATTTTCCTAATTTATATAGACAGGTATCATTATATAAATTATGTTACATTTAACCAAGGTGAAACATATTTAAGAACCTCTGGCCCTGTCTCTTTATGGCATTTACACATACGCATGTCTTTTACGTCCTTGAATAGTCCCAGTAACTTATAAATGTGCTTACTTTCTCTGCTGAATCATTGCTTTGTTTGATATTCTTCTGCTGCATTCAGCATTCTGCTTAATAACAGACAATGGAGAGCTGAATATTGTGGGCTGTTGTATTGGGTTTACGTGGCAAGGTT
>NW_009645862.1:0-2515 GCF_000690535.1 Cariama cristata
ATGGATGAATCATTTGCATTTTAGAAAAAGTATTATCAAATATTTGATCATTTGAATGATATATTTGTATCACTTCTTCAGAGAAGTTCTGGTGCATTAGTTACAAAGTTATGTGTTTGGTTTTTTTAAGTTGATTACTTCATGTTATAAAAAAGACCGAAGTCCACAATGGTCTCCTGGGTGCTTTATTTATATGTGTTGTAAAAACTGACTAATCAAGTTTATCCAGGAAATCAGGAAGCTGTATCACTCAAGTTCTCTAGAGCAAATACTATATATTTTATCACTCTGCAATTCAGGTTTCATTTGAGTCTCTTGTTCCAATACGAATAAAAGAGAATGTAACAGCTAATCTGTGAGAGCATTATACGTGAGACTGCCCAAAGTCCCAAGGAATTAAGGTTGATCCAGAAGTTAACTGGATAGATTTTTCTCTGACCCATCATTCACCCTTACTGCATACACTCTGGCTGTGCACATCTTCCCACAACCTGGTCACCAGTTACTTAGACTACAGAAAAATATGTTTTTCTCAGCAATCCTGCAGAAAACAGTGGTGCCGTATTGCTGACCTAGCATCCTTTGTACACTGCAGTTTTTACACAGAGGGTAGTATTTTGTGGTTTACATTGGTCTTATATATTTGATTAATTTTTACATGGTTACTGCCAGGAGATGGGGTTGCACAGGAGGAAAATAAGGAGAAATCCTGGAATATGAGTGTTGAATGTGTCTTGAAGGATGAATCTCTTATGTAATATCAGGTCGGTATCAAAGGATAAACTGTAAATAGGAGTAAGTCCCCTCTTAGGATAGAGTCAGTGCTTCAAATAAAATTTGAAATCAGTGTGTTTCCATTTAAGTTTATTTTTTGGGGGAGGTCACAGGTGGATGGAATAATTGTTTAAGTAGCATGTTACGGTCTCTCCAATACCATAGAAAGAAAAACTAGAAAAAATGAGTAATGGACAGTAGTTTATTTAGGAGGTGATTAAATGCAAAAGGTTAAATTCCTTACAAAAACAGAATAACAATTTCCTCTCCTCTCAACACCTATTTTGAGTTAAAGTATATTTTTCTGGGCTTTCAACATCCATAGTTTTCTACCATAATAACAGAAGGTTTAATTCCCTTTGCTATAAAGCAGAGCGAGGTTCAAAGGACAGGAATTTCAGCTGTCTAGTCCCCAAAAGTGCAAGAGGAAAAAAGCTATACTGATCTACTCTTTTAGTAATGTCTTTCTCATTGCAGAAGTCCCTCTTTGCATACAGAGTTGGAATAGCAACTGCATTCTGCATTATCCTCTAAAAATTGACTTATCTGCTCCACTTCAGGCCAGAAGTCTGAGTTATAATATACCTCTATGACAATTTCTTAATAAATTCAATTAATCTTTAACTATAAATTCTTACAAAACAGGGACTCATATTTATTGTTTTTTCATTAGAGGCTATGAACTCTGGGTATGCAATGGTTTTACTTTCTGGGCAGTGGAGAAAGAGAGGTGGTAGTCACTATCAGAAATTTAGCTTGTAAGTCAGTATATGGAGAACTCAGACACTGATACTTTAAACACACTGCTCCCACTGTAAGCATAAACCTGATTATATCTTATGTCACAGTTAACTAGCTTACAATATAGTAGTGACCTGTTTAAAACAAGTCTAATCATTTGGTCAAAATTGGTTTGGCCTTTTCTTCACTTCCAAGGTTGTATTTCCAGAAATCCCCCTCGAGTTGTTCAGCTGGCATTATCTGCTTCATTTTCAATCAGTGCTAGTGCCATCACTTTCCACCTTTATTGCTCTATAGTGCTGTAGATGTGCTGAGCTATCCCAGTAGTTCAGAGATGCGGTGAACAGCCCAAGCAGCCTTGGGCTGCTAGAATAAAACAACAAAGAGCTTTTTACTGTTCTATGATGAAATATGATTTGTTTCCAACTTTAGTTTAAAGTTGACTAAGTATTTTAATGATTATTATTTCTATAACAGAACTAAAATATCAAGATGTGTATATGTATAACAGTGTAACTAATATCCTCCTCATTAAAACGCCATCAGGTGCAAAGGACTTCATTTTTTTCAGACAACTTGCAGAATAGAGAATAATAATTTCTGAGAAATTCAGATTTTTCTTTCCCTTAGTTCCATGGAATGATATTTGAAAGATATTATTGTTATTTTAGTTCTCCATAGAAGATCATAGAGTAAATTTCCACCATCCTTGGTGATGTCTTAGCAAAAGACATCCATACACTATCAGCAAAACACCTGAATTTTTTGCATGAGTATGTCCTGTATTCTTAAATAATATTGGAAAATTACAATATCTACTTTTGCAGGTACATGTGAACTTAATTTTGGATACAGCTTAATTCTAGTACTGACTTGTTTCTTGTTTAGATACAAACCATACAGAGTAGTAAGAAAGGTAGAAGCTGAAAGTAAACCTCTTGTTCTTTTAGTTCGTTTTTGGCTTTTTGTGGTTTTTTTTGGTTTGTTTGTTTGTTTGTTT
>NW_009645863.1:0-2340 GCF_000690535.1 Cariama cristata
GAAAGAGAAACCTGAAGAGCGAAGACTGAAAATAGTCATGGCAAAACCTGTCTCTTTCCAAAAGTATTCCTCCCACTTTCCAATTAGGGAACATTGCATGTGAACCGTACCCCTTAACTCTGGAGGAAACAGCACCAGTGTTTAAACCCTTTTTAAACACACATGAAGAAAGTTGAAATTGAAGCTGGCACACTTCTCTCCTTATGCAAAGTTTTTCTTTATATACACACAAAGTATACACACATACATACTCACCTCTCACGTGTTTTATAGTAATGTGCTCCATACCAGAGATAAGCTTTTGAAATGTGCCAAAAGTCAGTGAGAATACTCAAGTTTTCTGTATCTACACAGCTTCTAAGAGAAGTAAAAACGCACGTGACCGTAAGAGCAGATTGCAGGCCTCTAAAACACTACATTTAGCTGAAACCAGCTCCTGTCCTCACAACCAAGGAGGAAACCGAGACAGAGATTGCCTCATACGGGTGACAGAATTAATTCTGTTTGCCTAGGTAACAAGACAACTAAACATACTAACCTCTGCAATACATACTACAGAATGCTGTATGCAGTATACAGTCTGCAAGACAGCGATGGTTGTCTTCCACCTATCCCACAGCACAATTTGATTTCTCCCTTTGCATAACAGGAAGAATCGGACTAGGACACAAGAGCAAGTAGCGCACGGTGGAGGCAAGGGCTACGGGATCTAGCCTTGTCTGGGAGGGAATACAAGGAGACAACACACCAACGTGCAAGCGCAGTGTGCAACTGTGACCCACTGCACATGCACCACACAGTCAGAAGCTTCTCTATCACACTTAATTTGCTCCTTCTGATTATGCACAGGCACAGCAGTCCAGAACCTCTCAGCATCTCAAAACACAGAACCATGTTACCATGACAAATATGTCAGCTCAATAGATCCAGCTGCAAATGAGAACCTGAGCAATTCTCTTCTAGTACTAGTTACGCCAAGTCACATTATTCTGTAATTGCTACTGCCTAAGGGCGCACAGGGAGCCAGTTACGGTAAGTCGATTCCCTGTCCTAACCTTAAGGCTCTGATTATGCCCTGCTTATCTTCTTGAAAGATTTCTAGCTTGTTCTGAAGTGGTACAAAGTAAGCTAACACTATGATTTCAGTTTAATCATTAGTAAGAAAATAATATCAGCATGCAAATTAGGAAAAAGCTCTAACACATAAATCACTGCAGATTCACTGCTGCCTCAGAGGCAGTGACATTTTCATGTTGCGTTACGTAGATGGTTACGGTAGACGGTTACCTTTCCCTCCTGGTAAAGGGAGCATAGGAGAATACACGTCAGCAAAACTACATCTTCCACTTCTTCGGCTTCCTAAGGCCTAAAATCTCACACAGCTTCTTAAAAACAAAAAGTCTGTTCTCAGATTTTTCTGTTGTTAAAAAGACACTGTGTAATGAATGCACAAGTAATCGTATCTTTTGCTAGTTAAGAGGACTACACCAGAAACTGTGCAAGGGTACAGAGGAACTGCCAGAACTTCTCCAAGTACACAAGTACACTAAGGAGTAAGCCTGCAAAGCTTAGGGAATAACCACAGAGGACACTCAAAGACACTTGAGGCATTAAAAGGTAAGTGAAAAAGCAGGCATAGTCAGTTACACCAACTGTGTCAGACAACTTTTGGGGTAAGGGAAGGAGGCTGGGCAAAAGACCGTACTGCACAACCAGCAGCTGCTCATCTAGAAGGAGGCAGGGTAACTACCAAGAAAGATTGCTTTGCTGAGCACATTATCATGATATCTGAGAAACTTCAGTGAGTTACTGAATTAACATCCATTGCCAAATCAAGTGACAATTAGCTACTTCCTATCAATTAAAATTGCACAAACCCTATACTATCATATTCTGGTATACAAGCAAGAGCTTTTTAGCTTGATTCAGTTTATGTTAACCAAGAGAACAAGTTAAGCCTACACACTGAAAAGACAGTGCTTTTTAAAAGTCAGAAAAATGATGGAAAGAAAAAATTGGATCTTTTTATTTATGCTGGTTTAAAGAAAAAGGATTCAACGTTTTCATTTCTTAAAAGTCCACCACTAAAACATAAAGATGAGACAGGACTTCCATTTAGTCTTTAGGAGTCCAGCATTTCCAGCAGAACGACCTTGGCTAAAATACACAACTATGAACGTGCTCCAGTTAAACACTGAACGAGTGCTTTGCTAGGCAGGGCTCTAAATGCATGATCGTTCAGATATTAGATGTGGAGCATTTAATTTATTTATCTTTAAGAGGATGACTTCCCCCTATGCTTGCGAAAAAGACAATTCTAAGTAAAAAAAAAAAAAAAAA
>NW_009645864.1:0-2322 GCF_000690535.1 Cariama cristata
TACCAGAAGCGGAAGCAGTGCGGTCCTTCCGAGCCACACACCGGACTGACCAGATGAGCCGAAAAGCCGGGGAGGGCATTGCTCCCTTGCAGGTAGATATAGTAGCCGTCTGAAACAAAGCGCGAGCCACACTGTCACACGCATATCAAATCTAGACAAAGCAGCCAGGCTCAACCCAAGCACAGTCCTGGGAGCACCGCTGCTGCAGCTCACGGCAGGCAAATGGAGGGGAGAGCAAACACAGGTCCTTTGCTAGCCACAACCCTCCCCAGCCCTGAGTCCGCCTATGAACCGTGCTCTCTGGGCCCGTTCCTGTTCTCCTGAGACAGCTGGGTCGTCACGCTTGGCATGACTTTCCCCCTTGCGTGGCAGGTCCTTGCCTGCCCTGTGGGTACCACAGGCTGGTTCCAAGGGCTGGAAAGCTTCCTAAAGGAGGGCTCTGGCCAGAAGCAGCTCCGGATCAAGGCCAGGAAACTTGTGGCCTGTATTTGCTGTTAGAAGAGGTTTGTCGCCATCTTCCCAGGGACACCCCTCTGCCTGAAGGACCGCTGTGTACTGATTGCTGTTCCTACCTCCCGTTGTGTGGTCAGAGGAGGGGCCGGTATCTTGCGTGGGCGTTGGACCCTTGTTCCTTATCCAGTCAATGCTGCTGTAATCGGCCTGGACCCACTCACAGAAGTCGTGGTCGAATGTGCAGGTGAAATTGCAGTCTGTTGGGGGTGCTGGATATGGTGCAGAAAGGAAAGCAGCGTTTCTAGAGTGAGGGTGGGGCCACCTTTTCCCCGTGTCCCACAGGGCACACCTACATCCCTGGCATGCTCGTGGCCAGGCGAGGATGGCCAAGCAAGTGGAAGCGCACGAGCTGAGCGCCAAGCACAGCCAGCAAAAAGCATGAATGGGAGACAACGGTACCTGTGCTTGTCCCAGGTGCTGGTGATGTTGTTGTATGTGGAGGCCGCGTTGAGGTGTCTGGCGAGGGGTCCGAGGTTGTAGGAGCTGTTGGATGTACAGTGAAACAGAAGTGGAGAAGATGTGCTTCATAATGGGGATTTGTTTCCAAATGGGGACGTTGCACCCTTCCCAAACACCCCCACGCCATGGCAAAAGGAGCGCAGGACGGGAATGCCACGGTATCCCCGTCACAAAGAGTCCCTTCACCCAAGGGCTGGCCCACCAGAGCGGTTAAGTGACACATGGGGAATCGTCCACCATAGCTGCCCCGTTCCTTGAATCTGGGCCACAAAGGAGATCAACAGAACACTTACGACAGACAGTGCCAGCACTCCAGTCTCCCAGAGCAACGCCTGCCTCAGCACAGGCTGTGGCGTAGGCCCCCAGGTCATTGCAGAGCTGCTCCGTGCTGCCACCCGTGCCACACTGGTCATAGACACAGCTCTCAAAGTACGTCTCGGGCGGCAGAACTGCGTGGCATGGCTGGAACGGGCCACCGAGTTGCGTGAGGATTGCACACTGCTTGTTAGCTGCCACCTCCTGCTCGGGGGAGCAGGACGAAGGCGGGATGATGGCTGGGTCACACCTACAAAGCAGACAGCCAGCCCTGAGCTCACAGCAGCCTGTGGGCGCCAGCCACGCCATTTCCCAACCTCCTCCCCAGCCAAAACCTCAGCCTCTGGAGTCCAGATCCCTCGCTAAGACAAGGCACCCGTGGCTGTCACTTGCCAGGCTGTGGGCATCATGGCCCACAGTCACCACTCCCCTCCGTGGCACCAGGTGCACGGAAACAAATGGCCAAGGCAGCTGCGATCGCAACAGCTTGGGAAAAGCGTCACGCCAAGTCCCGGCCCACTCTCTCTGGGGTCAGGAACGGTGAGATGCAGCGTGTTGAGCGGGATGGCAGGGCCCTGCACAGAGGTCACCGAGGACCCCAGAGCAGAGCACCGATGGGGAGAGATGCACCATGCACCCTGACCGCACGGAGGGGCCCGGACAGTGCCACAAGCAAGCCAGCCTTGAGGAAAAAGGGGAATGGCCACACGTCTGGCACCCAGTTGCAGACAGGACATCCCACTGGTGGGCGGAGCAGAGAGGCGAGACACAAGGACCATACGTCTGCTGCCGTGGAGCCTCTGCGTGCTCTCACACGCATTCCCACAACTGCCTGCCTCCTCTCCCTCGCCCCATGCCTGCCATTACCAGCCCTCCCTCCTTGTGGCCCTCACAGCTGCCGTCTCCCACGCTCCCTTTTGTCCGTCGTCTACGCGACGGAACAAGGACTCACGGCCACTCGTCATCCGGCACCATCCAGCTGGCTCCAAAGTCGTTGAAGTCGGGCACGACAACCCCATCGGGTCGCATGAAGTC
>NW_009645865.1:0-2204 GCF_000690535.1 Cariama cristata
AGTTGCAGTTCTCTAAGTCTGGGTTAGAGTTTAGGCTCAAAACCACATTTCCTTAAGTGGTTCCTTTTTTCTGCATTTGCAGAATATGCAGAAAGAATATGCAGGACAGTGAGGAAATGAGAGAAGTTTCAAACACCTGAGGAGTCAATTTGTAGAAAGGTACTGCACCATGATACTGAATTGCAAGGGGAAAACCCACTTGTCCCGAGCCTGCCTCATTATTTGTCAAGCTTCTGCAGTGACTCTCACTGGAAGATTTGCTCAGCTGGACGTGGAAAAGCAGGCAGAATCTCATGGCAAGAAAGTAGAAAAAGGGACAATCTTGGGCTTTTTGTTTTTAATGCATTCAATAGACTTTGGAAGGAGAGACAGAGGCAGAGACAGCAGAGGCTGGAGAGCGCAGGCAGTCCTTTTATGAGGATGTCTACAGCCCAGTAGCTCATATGGCCATACTCAAGCTAACTTTAAGCCAGCCTAGTAGGTAGAGCCTACCAATGAAGAATTCTAGCTCTGCATGAGCTGGGAAGCTCAGTAAAATGTTGGGGTGTGTAGCCCACATCAGTGCTGTCCTGAGTCCTCATGGTTTCATGCCTACAGAGGCCTCAGTCACTACATTAAAGCAGCAGAACCCCTTCATCCTCATCTGGTCATGAGTTCAAAACCCGTTATGGACAGGAAAGCTACAGAGGTGAAAGAGCTGGGGTACAGGAGCAAATGCCAAAGTCTCTCAGCAGTTCCTGCCTGATGCTCCCCACCTTTGGGGTCACGTTGTTACTGGAAGTTAGAGACTTTTCTGCCTTTGGGAAAACAAGGGAGAAACAGGGAAGACATTTTCAGCTCCCAGAAAGTTACTTTGCTGCATGAAAAATTGTTGTTATCTGTAGAAGAGGACTCCTAACTTGTTCTTAAGCTAAAGAAAACGTGTCTGACTCAAGCTGTTTGAAAGATTCAGTGAGCGTGAAGAATTTCTTGGATAAATGCACTGTGAGCCTATATGCAGGCTTTGAATAAGACAGCATTTTCTTTTGCTTAATGAGGTGATGTCACCTGTTAATATTTCAGGTCACGGCATTTTGAGCCTTCGGTGCTTAGGCAATTTAGCTATCTAGCAAATGAGCATAAGGACTACAAATAATATCTAGCAAATGAGCGTAAGGACATCAAATAATATATCGTTACAGAGTGATGACAAATTTACAGCAATGAACAACTAAATGCAAGATATTATTAAAAGGTCCTACTAGGCTAGTGGAAATACCCTAGAAGGCATGTCAACAAATCATGGATAGATGTGTAATTTTGTTGTATCTTTCAGCATAAAGTAATGAATGACCCTGCTAAAGAAATGAAGAAAGAGGAAGAAAAACTGATCTTCCAAAGTAATTATACAATCTATATGGAGAGGCTTTCTAAAGCACGATAGGTGGGCAGGTGCCCAAGACTCTTAAATATTAATGACACATAGGCACTTATGTCCCAGAAATGCCTTGAAAATCGGCCCCTCAGTTACGGACTTTCTCCCTTTAATCTCATTATAAAACTGATCCAAAATGAGACATGAAACATCAGAGTATACAGGTCTCCGCATATAAATGATATAAATGGGAATGAATATCAGACTAATTTGCAAGACGGGGAAACTATAAAATGAACATTTTTCTCTTTTTAACATCTTCATTTCAGGACCATATAAGTGGATAATGTAGAGCTTTTGAATCATGTAACTTAGCTTCATGAAGTATCTCAAACGAGCACATTGTCCCCTAGTGAATGTTAGAACTTTCTGCAAAGGAGCAGCAGCTAGAATTTCAAACTGAAAAGTCACCACATCATACCCAGTCCACCCATCAGAGATGCGGGACTGCCTTTCAAAAGGAAAGCAGCACTGTGCTGGAAACCTGCCTTTCAAAAGGAAAGCAGCGCAATGTTTCCCGAATTCTTCAGCTCGTCAGCACGTTTCAACTGTTCACATTGCAGCATGTGACTTTATTATGAAGCGTGTCACTGGAAGTCTTACGAAGATCGTGAAAATATTGATGTATATAATATGACGCTATGAGCTTCCTACCGGCTACTTACTATGCAGATTTCTAGCCGACTGCAATTTGGGAACTGTTGGTCCAGGAGAATGAAAACAGATCAGGGTATTAAAAGATTTGAGTTTTATTGTTATGTTTTGTTATTTATAAGACTTCATATCTTTA
>NW_009645866.1:0-2481 GCF_000690535.1 Cariama cristata
GAGCATCTGCCGCCTGTTTTAAGAGCTGGACCAGCCTTAAAGAGTGACATCTCCAGAACATTAACTTTGTAAAGATTTCTTTATTTTCTGAGCTGCTCAAATGCATCATAATTGGGATCTTACATTTCTTCAAAGGTCACTACAGAAGATACAAGGTACTCTGTAGCATCTTGAGATACGGTCATTAGACCACTCCTTTCCATGACCAAAATGTATCCCTGTCTACCATCCTCATCTTTTCCATGCCTGGACAGAGGCTTAAATGTAATGAGAAACAGTGAAAGCAATCTCATATAACTTTGGACAGGCTTGGTGATTAGTGACGAACATGGATGCTCAGTCTGGGCTGAAGAATCCTTTCTGAGACGTCCACGGCAGAACAAATCTCACAAAATTTAGATAACTAAAAAGTAAATGCATACACCTGGGTCAATCCCCTGTCTCCCATATACAGTCACTGGAGAGCAATAGATGTGATTCACCCCACCCAAAGGTTAGCATTTAAAGTAGGATGCTCCAGCTTTTCCTCTGGAAGTGTCTATTTTCCTACATTGACTACTAAAAGAGGTGAAAGTGACTCCCTCAGATAATCTCATCTTTGCTGGACAAAACAAAATAGGCCTATATTTCTGAGACATTCAAAGTATAGAAAAAACACTTCCAAAGATGGATTCATCTCATTCTAGTGGAAATGACTTGGCTTAGATGAAATGCTTACTTGAGATCTTTACTTCATCATAAGGGAGTCAGACAAGTAACTCAGGCTTAGATATCTGTGTTGAGTAATCTAAATTTAGGGATGAAATACATCCTAAATCTCTTTGTTTATAGGCATGTCAGATCTGGATTTCTTATTCATCAGGTGAGTGAGCATGGCACCCATCAGACCCACTGTGTAAATGAACAAGAAGGTCCCAGAGAGGATGAACTGCTGAAGAGACACCACTTTTCAACTATCATGAGACTGACTTTCTTCTCTAAATAGTGAGATTGATGGTTTTTAGCTTAGAAGAGAAAAAAATAAGACAGTGATGAAAGCAGTGAAGGAGACTTTGCAAGGACTCTTTATATTCCAGGATGATTTGGACTACAGCTGTGTATATAGTGATAAACTAAATAGTCCCCAGAAGCATTCCCCAACTAAGGCCAGCTGGCATGGTCTGGTCAGAGCCATATAACTAAACTGTTACTTTCTAAGTAGAGTATTAATGCCTCTTGGGACTTCTCCCTGGTCTGTGCTAACTCCTGAACAATTCCCAAGATTAGTCTGGGTTTATATTTTGCAATTCTAGAAGGGCACAAACCTACCATTAGTCCTATGTTATACTTACCACATATGTCTGGTTTTCTTGGGTATTCTAAGACATACAAAATGGTGTGGACAATACCATTAAGAGTGTTTAGGCTCCTGAAAGTCTTCTGTCCTGTGTTTCAGGTCAGATAAATCTATTTACTTTTCCCAGATTGCTGTGTATCAACTTATCTTCTGCTAAACATTTGTAAAGGATGTATAATTGAGGAACTAGAGGACTGGATTCACCTTTTTATCCATGTACAACTTGGCCTTTGAACAGGTGAACTGGACTGCCTCTGCAATCAACGGAGAGAGAGAGTTGTGTTAAAGAGATGATACATATAAGCTATTTTATATATACATCCAGATGGAAAAGCAATCCGGAGGTGTCTGTTGTTTCCCATCCCACACAGATGAAATCTAGAGGATTCTTACCACCTAGATTCTTAATTCTAGGACAGTTGAAGTTAGATGAGGTCAATGCGATCTGAAGAACTGAAGAATCAGCTTGTTCCTTTGTTGTCGTGAAGTTTAATTACCATTCTGTTAGATGAGGTCATTACCAAAACCCTTCCTGATTTTTTCTTCCTGATGACACTTTTTCTCCTGCCTCTCTTTATTGGATTAAACAGTAGCTTTCTTATTATTTGAAACCCATCACCATACCCTAACTTTTACAAATTTGTCTTTGGCAGAATCCATCTCCTTAAATGTTTGTCAGACGTTTTACTTCCCTGAAGTCGTTCCATTAATTTTTACTGTCATAGGGGAAAAAATCATAACATACAGAGCAGAATTCTTCTGACTTAAAATATCCACAGTGTAGGTACAAGCCTTCAAGTTCATTTAGAAACAGGCATTTCTAGGGTGAAATATATCACCACCTGATGTAGACATTTAAATTAGGTCAAATAAATTGTGGTCTGCTAATACACATTCTCCCTTTTGCCTATACAGATTGTATTTTAGATATCTAATGTTAAAACACCTGAATGTAATCCTTAAACTCTTGTAGACAAAAATTATGAGATTCATCAATCAAATGTAGATTCTACAAGTATGTCTAACTCTGAGCCAGTCACTCTCTTTAGAATAGATCCTGGCCAAACTAGCCAAGGTGAATAACCTTAATTACATGTTTACGTTGAAGGAAGTGGGACAGCTGACTCAAACTAGCCAAAGGGATA
>NW_009645867.1:0-2539 GCF_000690535.1 Cariama cristata
TTCTGCATTTGAAGGCAAGTCAAACCTTGTACCACTGGGCCCTTGGCCATCTTCTTTACTAGCTTTTGCATTCAGCAGCAGCAGTACAGCTGTGTGCATGGTTTCCATCTCACCCATGAGTATTCTTCAGTTTTGAGGAAAGAGGGAGTGAACTTTTTGCCCTTTATCCTGTGAGAATATTTGACACATCTCTTAAAATAGTAGATATGCTTGAGAGGAAACTGAAGTCACCCATCTGCCTTCTTGCTCTGATCTGAATGAAATGTTTCTCAGCTGCTTATTTATCTGCAGATAAATATTTGGTAGTGCTGTGCTTTGGTAGTGCTTTTCCTGTATTCAAATAAAAATAGCAGGACAGACACAAAAAGAAGGGGAAAATATTTGTCTTTCTCTTAAGAAAGCAGTCTCTAAAGCTGAATGTCATTTGTGGGGAGGGCTGAGAGGCAGACCTCTGGAAATCGAGGTGTGATTTGACTTCCACGATACAAAAACATTTCAGAATCAGAATTACATATGTAACAAGGAAAGACGTTAGGTCAGTTGATGCTATAGACAATTTCCTTTTTAAAACTAGGTGTTATTGTCTTTCAGTTTGAGGGCACTTCATAGTTTCTATGTAGCTTACATAATAGAAGAGATAATAAAATAACTGAAGCTTATTTGAACTCATGCCATAACAACTGTAACTTTAAAATTACTACAAAAAGAATGTTTTCAGTCTTTGTGCAAGTCTAATACTCTGTGTAGCACAGCTGATGGTAGTAAGGGCTGAGAAGTTATGAAAAACTCCTTTTAATGTTCAGTGTGTTCTTCTCTACTGAAAGGAGAATTACATGGCAATTGTGTAAAACTTTACAGAGTTCAAAGAAAGTCTTCGATGGATTCAAGTAGCGTGCACTCTTCAGAATGTTGTGACTCAATGGGATTTCTTGTGATTGGACTGTTATGCCCTCAAGAGGCATCTCTGCAAATCTGGGAGTAGCACAGCAGTATTCATAAGGCAATGGAAATTTAAAAACTATTTCTTTAAATTTCTCACTTGACTTTTTTCTTTTCTCTGTAATAAGTTGGACAAAATTGTAAGTTAACACGGCTTAACTTGTAACACTCTCTTTTTGGCTTGCATCAAAATAATTTTCTTAATAATACCACAACGTAGAGCACTTGTGCAAATTGCCCTGAGAGATATGTGTTGAAATTGTTATGAGACTCTTGCATTATTTACATCATGATGTTCTGTCAGTGTACTAATACTCAAGACTGTTTATATTTCTGGATTTAACAAATATGTAAATCAGGTGCACATTTCCCTAGGAATGCAAATGTCTCTAATGAGGAAAGACAACAAACTTCAAAACAAACAAACAAAAGAGTAAAATATGGTAACTAGCTCATGTGAAAGTGGGGAAAGAAATGTTGCTCAAGTAAGTAGACTAGAGATACTGGGCTGTAATCCTTGCCCTGGGATTGCTTAATCAGCTCATCTTGAAGCTCTGACAGATCAATTGTTTCTTAACAGGGAGAAAGCTGGGAAAGAATGGCAGCCAGGCAGTTTTCCCATAAGGTGGCATGAAAACTTCTGGTTTATCCTCTATGTGGCAATCTAGAGAGCTGAGAGGATTGAGTTCTTCTGGCTGAATTTGTTAACTCTAGTAGAATACCACTCCAAAGGGCCCCAGCTCTCTGAAATACTTCTTTATATTGTAATAATTAAAATAGCTGTTAGATTTCAGTGTATAAGCGCAGCATGGGAATAGCATCATGGTGACTGGAGTTTAAGCATTATAGAAGGATTTGAATGTCCTTCAGAGAAGCACTCAGCTCCAATTTCATGTCAAAACATTCCCTTGATTTAGTAAGGATAACTGATATCTTTGAATCATAATGCTCTAGATTGAGTCTATGTATAGTGGGAATGGTCTTTCTTGTGCTGTGTTTGTGCTATGCTTTTTACTCTGCATTGCTCACTGAAAGCTTTGTCTTCTGTTAAAAGCTGAATTCCACGCAGAAGTGCAATTAAACAAAATTTGCTCACTAAAATAAGACATCATTTATTTCAAGCTGGCTTCTATTTTGAATTTTGATGGCTTCCTGCTAAATATGCAAGCTTTCTTTTCTGTGAAATTACTTCAGTATCTAAAAATCTGAATTGCTTGGTATTTTGTTTTTCATCGTGTAACTTCAACTCCCAAAGTACTGGTAAGCATTATATTTCTCAACAGCCATCTTTAAGAAGATCATTATGGTAAAATTAATCTGAGTTCTCAAAAATCTATGAATTCTGGATAAGTGTATACATAATAAGCAGGGCAAAATGTTTTAATCAACTTTCTTCAGTAATCCTTTAATTGCATATTGGATATAACTATTGCCTTTTCTGTCTATCTTGGGTCTTTTAACTAAAAAATGTGTTTTGTGTCTGTTATAGCAAGAATGTCAGTTTGGTTCTGTACTGGTACAGCACCACATTCATGAAGCCTCTGTCTCATTTGTCTCTGTCATTAGATATCTGGTCTTGCTTTAACACATTCTCATTTGT
>NW_009645868.1:0-2556 GCF_000690535.1 Cariama cristata
AAAAAAAAATCCATTCTAAAAGGTTTTTTCTGACCTATAATAGGAAACATCTGACGTACACCAAAGAGGTATTTAACATACTTTTATCACATACCACACAAAACAGCACTCAATCTGCCTATGTTTACTTATGTTTATTTACAACAAAATAAGCTGGAGTTGCGTGTTCTGTCTAACTGTGTGCAGTACCCTCAGGTACGATGTTTCACCATACGTAACTATGCTTGCTTACCAGTCTGAAAACGTAGCATGTCCCAGCACCCATTGCACACCTACAGTTATTTGGGACTCACGAAGGAGGGTTGCCAAGGGGAATCACCCCAAGAAGCCAATTACACTGACATTTCACACAGCCTGACAAGCTTGAGTTTTGTGCAAGGTGCAACAGGTGCTTCCATCTAAAAAATACACTTAGTGGAGGTGATCACGGACCACTTTTAATCTATGGTGTAGTGTCCTGAATGCTTGCCTAGGAAATGGGGATCCATTATTCCAGCACAGTTTCCACCAGAAATCCAAAACCACCCAGTGAGCCTTACCAGATGCCCGATTCAGCACCCTGTCTTGCTTCACACTAGGCTGCTACCCAGAGTCTCGGTGCCTAGAGGTTAGGTATGGATATCCTGAGCATGGTCATGGTGCCTCACAGGACCCGGCCCTTAGCAGCTTGTTGCTCTTTTTCCCCTTTTGTTGCCACTGAAAGATCAGACCCTTGACCTTTTACCCAAAAGTATAACCAAGAGTAAAAATTTGAGATTCGTACTGGGGATATTGGCTATGTATTTTGTTTCTTTCTACATGTGGATCTGCACATGAATCTGCAGATTAGGACAAAAATATGGATTGCGTTCTGTTTTCACATTAGTGCAAGCCCAGAGTAACTACTGACTTAATATATTTATTTGGGATACACAACTGAGTAAATAAAATAACATAAGCCAAAATAACTCTTAGATTCATAGATTCAACTTCTTTAGTTTATGATTTTTAAACTCCTTAACAAATCAGAACAGTGACATATTTTTTATACGCAAAGTGTATTCCAGGTTGTTTAGCATGCTTAGTTTAGGAAGAGTGGTGTGTTTATATTTAACTATAAAACAAATTATCTTTGTTGCCTAAATATACTGCTCGAAAGTTTTGTTTGTAGTTTTTTTTTTTTCTGTTCGCAATATTGCCAAATCTTATTTTTAATTTTCAAACAGAGCTTTTACTCTTTTTACTTAAAATTCCTGGAGGCAATCACAATTCAAACTTTCACATATGCTTCTATACAAAACATAGGAATGACAAAAATCTCTAAAAAATGTAATACTTCTTCCAAAGCCAGAAAGGTCATTTGGACTGAGGTGCCCAAAATTATTGACTGGATTTGGCTCACTAGTATAATTCCTTCTGCACAGAGCTACAGCTGCTTCTTCCTGTCCTCTTTCTCAGATGCTTATAGATCTAAATAAGTGGGAGCTGGGGCTGCATGAATTATTTGCACATCTTGCTCCCTGTCATAATGTTTATGAAAAGATCACAGCTCTTCTCTCTTCACTTACCTAGAAACAGGCATACCATGATGATACCTGCTGTAGTTTACTGATGTATGATGGATGAATGTCTACTCACATAAAAGCAACATGTGTGCTTGTAAGAGGACAAGTAAGGACATGAAGGACATGTAAGAGGCAGCACATAATCTCCAATCATCTGATGAGATATGTAGCCATTACGATGAAGAGAGACACTCATATGTTACTCACTGATGATCATGTTCCAGGATGAAGTCATGTTTGGATATGTCACTTGAACAAAACATACTGCTATTATTAGCTGACTTGACAGAAAATAACTACATTTTGGTCCTGCATGATTATACCTCATTAATTCCTCATGTTCTCTCACATCATGTGCTGATCAGATCAACCCACCTGAAAATGAAAAGAGGATCTGACCACAGACAAGAACAACAACCCATAATGCCAAATTGTTTCTGTATGAGAGCTGTAAAATAAAGGTAAAATTATGAACAGCAATACCCAAATGATTATAAGCTATTTCTCACAAAACAAGGACTGGCTGAAATCTAAAGAAATAATCAAATAACAAGTTTAAAATAAAGAAGGGTGGGGGGTGGGGGATGAGGAGAGTTCCACAGGCTTAACTACATGGTGCAATTCAAACTCATTGCCGTGGAAGACTGTGGAGACAAGAGCTATAAACAGCCATAGCAAAGGAATTTGACAAACTTGGGGTTGGTGAGTACAGAACTGGATAAAAAAACTTGGTGGGCTAGAGTTACCCTGGCTCAACCCTCATCTGCTGCCTGATGGAAGCCAAAGGCGAAAACTGGAAAAAATCATCTCCCCACTTCAAACGCAGTCCTTCAGCATTCACAACACAATCATATGAAGTATTAACTCAGACGGACTTCAGCATAATATTTCTAAGGCTTTTTCATACTTATAGTCAGATCGAAGAGGATTTTGGCATGCCATGCTATATATGCCTGTACAAAGGTATGCTGCTTGGAGAGTCAGGTACACCAAAGGAAGATCATCTACTCCA
>NW_009645869.1:0-2580 GCF_000690535.1 Cariama cristata
TCTGTAAATTTACTGAGGGTGCACTCAATGTTTCAACATGAAAAAAGCCACAACATGGCATCATGCAGAGAACCTGCCCTGCATCTTTGAAGTGGTATAGCTCCATGTTAACTGGCTCTTTCTCCTAGCAGGGTGTTTTTGAGCCCTGTGTTAGTAGTTACAGTTCCCAAGCCAGCTTGTTTGGCACCAATGTAGAGCCTCTGATGGATGCTCAGCTCGTGCTGTAGACATTCTTGTTAGGTATCTTTGAGAATTTTACTTTTAATCCCTTGTGCTGCAGGTTCTCTGCCTATAAAACAGAGAAGGTAAAAATGCAATAGTACATCTTATCCCTTTGTTAACTGCTCTTTCATCTGTTAATGCAGAATTTATGTAAATAAAAAGCGTTGTTATAAAAAACCCAAACAAGTCCTGAACAGATAAAGGCATTGTAGCCATATTCATCTGTAGCAAGTTTCTCTGCAGCTGCCCGAGACCTGTCATCACTTTTGAGTAGATTTGCCTTCAGCAAAGCACTTAGATTTTTCTGCTGCTTTTCTGAATGCTTTGTTGTTTGTGCCAGTAATTACCATTATTCTAGTAATGACAGCCCTGCAAGTGACATCCTAGAGTTTTCAAAGCTTGCTATCAGAGCCAACAGCTATCATAGCAGAAGTGCCACATGTTACCTTTCCCAAGTGAAATGTCAGTCGAGTTCCCTTCTTGCAGTTCACCGTTCCATCTTGGGTACCTGCATGCACATGTGCACACCCAGCTGCTGGGAACTGACAACACAGACCTTTTCTGTGAGCTGCTTCAGAAGGATTTCACAGCAGAGTTCCAGCACCGATAACCAAAAGAAGTCCCTGATTTCCCCCTCTCTGCTGGGTATCCACTCCACCTGTTTATTATTGCCTGCATCTGGCTCCGGAAAATGTAGGGACCTGATTATCAGTCAGAACCACATACGCTGCAGCTGGTTTCCTCAAACTTGGAGAGCTGTCTGGGATAGATTGGTAAGCATTTGTTACAAGAACAGTGCTGACATAAGTGCAACGTGAAGCAAGTTCCAAGTGTCAAATTGCATCAAGAATGTGAGTCAAATGGTTTTGTAGAAAAAAAAGACAAAAAAATCTTTGTGATGCTTTGATTCTTCCCATACTGTATTAAGCAGAAACAGTAAGTGGTCCTTAGATAAAGTGGATTTCAGATTCTGTTGCAAGCAAAAATATCCTGCGGTCTTTGCAATGACGTTGCAATTTCATAGAGTTTTTCAAAGTAAGTATCAGAAAATAAAATCATTAATTTTCGTGTTTCTGTGGATCACTATAGATAAAAAGTAATTACCATGTTCTGCAGAGCAGTTGGCAGAAATAACGATGTATCTTTTTACAAGTAAGATTGTTTGTATGAAGTAATTCTTATGTTGCAGCCTAACTTCTGCATGAAATAATTACCATGTTATTACAATGTGAATAATTTCTATATAAAGTATATAATGCTAAGGAAATTTTTAGAACTGTTCCATGGAGTACTGCCTTACCATAGTTGTGTGCAGAATTAGGATGCTTTATTGTTTATCTGTGCTTAGATGAATGTTAATTCTTTATGAGCATACCTTTCACTAGCCACTGAAGAAAACAGATCTGTATTTGTACTGTACTAAATTTTTATAGAACACCTCTCATATAAAGGTTTTATGGAAGTTTATTCGTTTATGCATAACTCTTAGAACTGTGCAAATCCAGAACAAAATCGTTAAAGAAAACCTATACAGAGGTTATGTGACTGTTTATTAGAGGGGGGAAACTCTTTTGGACTCTGCAGGCCTTCATGATTCTCAGAAATGTAAAACACTGGCAGCTGTGAGAGAATTCAGGCAAGTTCCAAAAAATTCACTTCAAGTTGTCTTGGGTTAAATATAAAAAAGTAGTGACTTCCGTATACTAGAAATGGTATAAGTGGCTTGACCAAAAGTATGCAAGACAACTGATTTAAACTGAGAATTGTTCCTAAGTTTTCTGACTCCTTTTTGTATAACTTGAATAAAACCAGTTGGAATTTTCCTTCCTCTGTCTTCTTGAATGACTCAGTAACGTAGGAGAAAGAGAAGCATGTTAACTGAGAAAAGAAGGAAGACCAAGATGTACCTTTGAAAGCCACCTGCAGTCATGATGCAAAGAATGCGAACTTAATGGGTATTTTAATGTTCAGTGCTTCAAGGAATGATAGATACCGCTCCTCGCTCCCTTTTATTATGTCTGATCGTAATCTACATTGGTAGATTGCTGTGCTTTCCACCAGTGCTTTGAAACAGATCAAATTTATTTTAGATTAAAGACTACTAGTGAAACAATAGTGAAAGTAAAATCTCTGTGAGAGAATGTGGAGTCCTGTGTTGCTTCTGGAGCAATGTGCGGCATTCCCGAATGCAAAATAGCATCTAGTTCTGGAGGAGAGCAGAGAGTTCTGTAAGATCAAAACCATACTGTTTGTATAAGCTAAGTATGCTTACCTTGGACATGTGATAAGAATCACTCTAAGGATAAAATTAAGCAGAGGTATTGTGCCTGAATCATAGAATAATTTAGGTTGAAAAGG
>NW_009645870.1:0-2574 GCF_000690535.1 Cariama cristata
AAGTCCTTCTCCGCAGGGCTGCTCCCAATGAAACACTGTATGAATAAAAATTACGGTTGATTATCTCAACATCTGTGTTGGGAAATAGCTTCACCTACTTGGGTGCCAGTTTTTAGAATTCATGTTCTGAGCATTAGTATGTACAGCCCTTCTATAAAAATACAGAACAGGTTCCAGTCTATGAAAGTTTCAGAAATTGCTCTGCCATGAAAGGACTTGAATAATGGATTGAAACATTTCCAACTTATTTTTCTTCTCAGATCAAATTCACATCCTCCAGGTCCCAACAACCCCATTACCTGATTATCTTATCTTCTAGTAGGATTGTTCTCCCATCTTGATAAAGTTGTGACATAACCAATAGAAAATATTGTTCTCAGCTGGCCATCAAGGAGCTCACCTCTCTGAGAATGTCTGTCCTGTAGTTTGCCCTAGGCTTTTATGATTATTTGTGTATTTTTAATCCATTTTAAAAAATATTTATACAATGTCATTTATTAGACAAACTGGTATGGGCAAATCTGGGGGACATGAGAAATTCTACAGATCAGAATCAGGACCAGCAAAGCT
Organism: Cariama cristata; assembly: GCF_000690535.1. NCBI lineage: Eukaryota > Metazoa > Chordata > Aves > Cariamiformes > Cariamidae > Cariama > Cariama cristata. Next base: position 571 of record NW_009645870.1, read on the forward strand.
CCCAACATTGACCTAACACATTTCAAGTTTCAGCTCACACTTTTAAACTATCCAGCTACAACAATATACACCACATTTAACAGCAAAGGCATGATCATTCCACAACGTGTTATGCAACAAAGGACCAGTTGTTTTTTGTACTGCCATCAACATATGCACTTCACATTATTGGCAAGCTCAGAGGATACTGTGATGGACTCCAAGCTTTTTTAAAACTGTCTGCATGCTATCTACAAAGTCTGTCTCTAAAAGGCTGCACATGCAGCCAGAAACATTGTGTCCACTGTCTTTAATAACAAGAAAGTTGCCAAGAGGTTTTCATTAGATAGCTCACATAATGACAGCTGTTATCAGTGATGAGAAAAAAGCTTTTTCTCCCCTTTAACTCTTCCTGCTCTTATTTCCTCATTTTAATGACTCATTCATTCTGTAACTCCCTGGAACAATGAAACAAGTAAGTCAGATTCCCACACTTGCCACCTGCTAGGTCAGGAATAAATAAAAATACTCCACTCATCTGTTTTGTTTGATGAGCCACTTGATTGAATTGAAGGTAATGAACAGCACTGAACAGAACATAAAAGAGGCTTCTTCATGAAATACTCTTCGTAAGAACACTAATGAAAATAATGTAACCTTTCTTTAAACTAACGTCAAGTATGACTTTGATGATAGAAAATGAACCAGAGGTGGTTTTGTATATTTCAGTTGAAATGTATCTAGAAGACTATGCATATGGAAACTAAAACCTGCTTGCTCCATATAGTTCTACTTACATATTTGAAATAATTCTATTTTATAGAATCAAAAAATGTTATCCTTCTATCTAATTGTAAGTTTGCCTGTTGCAACTTCTGTCTATTGAATCTCATCATATCATCATGCACCTCTGAGAAAAGAAAAGTCTGGCTCTGTCTTTTCCATATCCTCTGATCAAAGTAGTGTATGGACCAACATCTCTGAGTCTCTTCTCTAGGCTGAACAGACCAAGTTTCCTCAAGTTCTTTTCATATGTTATGCACTCTAGACCCTGACCATATGCCAGATGTATCTGGCATTGTATTAGCCAAATAAAATCCTGGTTGGAAAAACATAAACACTTATTTATTCCAGGTTCATGAACTGAAAATTTTCTAACAAAACCAAGTTGGTCAGAACAGGTCGGACTTGGTCAAAAAGGAAACCCAGCATGTAACTGAAAAGTTGCAGCTGGGATGAAAGGCAAGTTTGACATAACAATGCTGAATTTACCATCTGTGTATCTAGTTCTACAGTTTGCATCTTGGAATTATGTGACTACAACAGAATCTAGGATTGAATTTAAAAAGATCCCCATCTATCTCCCCTCTTTCCCACTCCACAAACACTATCAAACTAAAGATGTGACCTGAATGCAACTAATGCAGTAATATCTTCCTGTGTTTGTAAAAAACCTGAAAAAGTAGTTCTGATAAATCATCTTCCAACTTGATCATACAAACTACCAACTGCAGGACTCATTGCTTTCTTGGTTGCCTTTGTCAGACTCTTCAGTGAAAGATCAAGGTACTCCATAACCTGAAGAACTGAGAAGTTCTCCATGCTGCTGCCATCCTCTTTGGAAGACCACTTACAAATGTGCTACTGTAGTCAGTATTGCAGCTGATTCTTCTTCCTCTGCCCTTCAGGGGAACCACGTCTGGAGGGATGTGATCTGCTAGTGGAGTTCCACTGTTGTCCACCAGCAGCACATACAGAGTTTCTCAGTCATGAAGAGCCACCTGCATTATTCTTTATCAAACTGGCATACAGGCTTTGAGGCGTGCATCCTGATGCAATGAGTTCTGCAATTTACCAACTGCATGAAAAATTATCTCCCTCTCTGTGTTTTGAACCTGATAGTTCCTCTCATGCCGATCATTCTTGTAATCTGAAACGTTACTGACAGAGGCGCTCAGGACAACAGTGCAAAACAATTATCAGAAAGTTACTGTGTTACTGGTGTCCTGGTTTGGCTAAAACAGG
>NW_009645871.1:0-2598 GCF_000690535.1 Cariama cristata
ATTTTTTGGCCAAGAAGAGAACAGCTGAGCTACCTCTGACACCTGACTTACTTCAGGCTTAAGTAGAGTCTCTTGAAATCCCTATTTCCCTTATGGGTGGGATTGATTTCAGCTGATGTTAGACATGTCATAGGAGGTTCTTCAGAACCTAATGCTCCCTCTATGGGCAGTGGGAAGTAACAAGCCAATTATGTACTTAAAATAGCAGATGAAATGCTATTTTGAATGGCAACTTACCCTCCCTTGTCTGTAAAGTGGGACCAGAGTGACCCCTTCTGACCTAGGCATATCACATCTTACGTGTCTAACACTACGAATTGTACACCCCGAGCCAGCTGATGATCAATTGTTAACCAAAAAAGTCTGGAAAACAGCTGAAAATATCAAGGCATGTGTGATTCAAAGGACAGAATTAGCCAGATCTAGCCTGCTGCCTTTGTCTAACTGGACTGGATGCCTTTAGGGGCAGTGCTGTCTCTTGTAGCAGATGTTTCATGCAGTTCTGTGTACTCACATTTAATCTTCAGTCTTAACTGACTGCTTGTTAACTTTCAATCTTCCCTTCCCTTCTTTCATTTCCTTTCTTCCCCTCGTTTTTCCCCTTCTGTCCTTCCTTTCTTTCATACAACAAAAAGCAATACAATTACTGGCCATTTCCTATCAATTACAGCAGGAAAAAGCAAACAAACAAACAAACAAAAATCAGATTTGATTTGAATTAAATGTGTACCCAGTACCAACCTAAAATCAGTTCTGAGTAGCTATTCCAGAGTTACATTTCACTTAAATTTAGTCAACCTCTCTTTTATGGATGAGAAGCAAATTCTGTGAAATTAAACGATTTGGTCACTGAGTACAGAAACCTCATTTCTTCCCCATTGCATTTCACTTGTTTTCCCTTTGTACCTTATTTTCACAGTTAAAAGACCTGGTATTCCCCTTTTCACTTTGGTTATTTCACATGATCTTTCCCAGCTATTTCCATGAAGTAGACATCAGTTTCAACCAACCGTTGATAGTCCCTTTAGAATAGTCTGACAACCAAAAATATTTAGATATAAACACCTCATTTTTTGCTGTCTTAAGGTAAGTTTTGCTCTGAAATGCCCCCCTGCTTGTAATGCATGTTCAGTTGCCAAGGAAGACCAGCCAAAATTTGTTATTCTCCAAGTATTCCAAATGCTGCTCCTTCAGCACATGAGTATATGCTTCAGTTGTGCTCTTACATGTTTTAGAAACACACAATCAACATTATCATCAATACTGACATCCAGTACCTAGAAGACAGAAGAGATCAGAAGGTCACACACTATTTAGCTTGAATATTATCATAAATGTCCAGTATCTGCTTGTCTATGTACAATAGAAGACAATGACTGCTTTTATCACAGTTATTTTGCCATCTCAGTGTTTTTATGTTCCACATGGCCGTTCAAAACACTGGCAGAAAAAATCATGATGACTGAAGATGTCCAAATGATCAAGGTATTACTACAGTCCTCTAGCAAAACAAGGACGGGTGAAAAACCGTGAAAGCATCTAGAACAATGCAGCAGCAATAATTTCCGTATGATTCTATTTGACACATTTAAATAACCCCTACTATGGGCACAGTCTTCATCTCAGTTTTCAGATGGAGATACTTCATTTAGAAAGATGAATCACTGGAATCACAGCCTGTACTTCACAGACTGTATTGACTAGAGCAGGACTTGGACATCTATGAGAAGGCATCTAGTGCTATTTGGATGCTCTAAGATATGTGAGATATGACAGGTAGGACAGACTGGTATGTCTAAGACCTAAGGGAAACCAGTACCTTTCTAGAGCTGCAACTGGAGGCTGAGGAGGATGCCCTAGAGTACCTAAAATGAAACTCAAGGGCTGTGTGGAGGAAACTGAATGCTACCTGTGAAGACAGCCAATAAGTATCTCAGTCCAAATATCTGTGATGCTAATGTCAGTATCTGGACTAGTCAACACACCTCATTCTAGAGTCAATGAAGAAAAACAGGCTCTTCAAAGTCATCCATCTTCTCCAGATAGCAAGGTGGGGCAGCTCATCTTCTATGCCCATGACAGGTGCTGACTTACACCATTTAGCTATGATCATGCTGTCTTCATGGCATTCTCTAGGATATGATAACTGCCCCCCTACAGTTCTACAAAACAGACAGAAATAGATACTATTCATTTCATCTTGAAATGAAAGTGACAACTAAGTGGGATTAATTTAACAGAATTTCTTATTTCTCACCTGGCATTACAAACAAAGCGTATGTACCTGGCTGAAAAGTAGAAGTCTATAGTGCAAGTGTCTAAAATAAATTTCTGTGAATACTCTCTGAAAATCCAGATGCTTATTCTTATTTCTTTTATTGCTTTTTTTGTCTTCATTGATCCTCTCTGACATTTCATTGAAGAAGAAGTGGTCCCATTTGATGTTGAAAGTTACAAAGTGAGCAATCGTGCAAGTCTGTGTTGGAAACATGAAAAGTATCTAACCTTAAAGAAGAAGAGCACGGAAAGCTCCAAGATAAAGGCAGCTGTAAATTTCTGGTTTGTGGTCTTATGGTTACTAACTTAGATATATTTGCA
>NW_009645872.1:0-2499 GCF_000690535.1 Cariama cristata
TTTTTTTTTTTTCCCCTGTCCATCAGCTTAGCTTTCCCTTACTACAAACTAGGCTGGTTACCTCTTATCCCATCACCTGTGGATGTGGAGAACTACTAGTCATTGTCTGTATCAATTCCTTTTGTAAAAAACATTACTTGCCCCACTCAAAGAGTCCTTCCTTCTACCTAATGGCTCCATTGCTCCCTGTCTTGTAGGTTATGTTTTTAAACATTCTAGAGGTGCTGTTCACTCCTCTCAGGATACCCCCAACTACCTACAAATTCAACACATGTCAGCTAAGGCTGAACACAGTCAAGTGAAGAAGAAAAATATGCATATCCCAAGTTACTATATCCCAGAATAGAAACTTACAGAAAACATTACCTTTGTCTGAAATTCATCTTCTAGATTCTTCATTATCAGTGACTTTCTTTGTCCTGCTTATTTTGCACTGCTTCAAATAACCCTCAGGATTTTCTGCTGGGTCAGGGAGCTTGAAATCAGTGGCATCTTTGTTGAAAATCTTCCTTTTCAGTGATTATATAAAGGCACTCCCATGATTTCTACAAACTCTAGCAGTTAATCTAAAATTTGCTGGCAATGAAGGAAAACCCTGAGCTGCTCATATAGCCTCTGAAAAATGCAGAAAAAAAAACTCCCCACAAACCGTCTTTACCTATAGACCAGAATATTTGCGTTGTGCATGATGGCACCACAGGTATTTTCTTTACCGCTCCATCAGTTGATCCCCGTTTCCTTGCTAGCTTGTTGAACACAAACAATGCCCAAATAGCAAGAAGCTATCAGCTCCCTTCTGGCATCTCCTGGGGTGGAGATGACCGAGGGTAGGGAGCATAACAGCAGCAGCAGACAGCTGGCAGGAACAAGAGCTCCTTTAGCCCAGACTGTACTACGTAAATCTTTCACTGCAAATTAAGGTCTTATTTCTCATTCTGTAAACACTGTATGCAGAGAATGAAAGCCATAAGCTGAACACCTGTCAGAGCAGAGCCAACAGCATCCAGGCCACAATAAAAAGGGTGCCAGTGCTTTAAAGGCATTCATGGCCATGGCTGCATGCCCTAACAAATGCTCCCATTCCTAGCATTTCCAATTAGCTGGCTTTAGGCTTCCAGACACACCCAGCTAGATGTGCAACATGGATGCAGACAGACCAAAGGTTCTCCAAGCATAGCCCAACATGCTTCTGAAGTGAGCAGCTAGTTTATTTATTGTGGTAAAAGAGGTACGAAAGAGAGAGAATGGAGAGGGGAGAAGCAATGCGGGAGCTGGGAGAAGGAGACACAGAACACTAATAACAAGTCTATCGCCTGGATGATGAAACTCCGGTCAGCTCATCAAGGTGGCTGGAGGAAAAACACACCTGTCTGCTCCAAAACAGGTTTGGCTTCCTCTCCCCATAACGCTACACTCTTCCCTGTGCTCCCTGTAGAGGACAGCCCTGGCTGCTACAGCCTCTTCAACCCCAGGCCCGCAGGGGAAATCACCGAGTATTGTCCACGCTGTCCCTCACAGGGTTGGTACAGTTGTCCGAGCACTGTTCCTGGGCCGGTCTGCGGTGGCTCAAGCAGAACGGCGAAGCTGCTCCAAAACCTGTGACCCACTCTCAGTGACTCCTCATTTCCCACTGCAGCCTATGCCCTACTCACCAGCTCCTCCTGCCTCACCTCCCAGTTCAGCACTGGGAGGCAGGGGCGACGCTGCCAGCAGCATCCCACTACTGACACCATTTGTGATATCCTCATCATTTGTGGATGGTTAATCAGTTTCCAGAACTTGAAGATCTTTAGCAAATCCAGGCAGCTCTAGCACTGGGCAGACACTGGTTTTATACCACTACTGCTACTGGTTTGTGTGGAAGTAAACCTCAAAATGCAAATCAAAACCAGCACCCCAGCGATGCATTTAACTAGCAAGACAAAAGGGATTTGTTTTCAAAAGAAACTACTGCAACAGCCCCAGAAAGCAGAGCCGATTTCTGCTGAAGACGAACGCCACCCCCTTCTCAAACAAAGCAGTTTAGTGAGGGCTGGAGAAACAATTTGAGTAGTCACTGGGCTCAGAAAATCACCTACACAAGTCTTAGGGAATCAGCGGTGGTAAGGAAGTAGAGTCCAGTGCAGGGCTGAGACCCAGGAAGGATTTGGAGATGCTGTGGAACCAGTTCTCCAGCGTCTGCTATCACCATCACCAGTAGGCAGGAAGGCTCTGGCAGAGCTGAGGCATCACAGAAAATTAGTCATAACATGGGACAGAAGGAAGATTGCTAACAAAGTGCTCTGGAAACACTTCCTCATTATTTACCTTTTTGAAAGGCTATTAAGGATGTTTGGGTCATCCTAATTTTTAATAGGTACTCCAAATTTTAAAAAATTAAAACCAATATCATGTCTGATATTGAGAACTAGCCCAAATTACAGATGTAATGGGTAGGTGCGTTAAAAGTTACATATGCAAGGGTTTCCTCTTCTGACATAGTGATAAGAAATACAACAG
>NW_009645873.1:0-2559 GCF_000690535.1 Cariama cristata
AATATATTAAAATTACTAGTTAGTAATTAACTCATCGGCACAAAATTTCTCATAATATGTGAGGCTTTCCAATGGTCTCAGATCTTCCTTCCATTTACAAATCACAATCATATCTGTACTATGCTATTTTAAAGACCGTGGTGAAGAGGAAAAAAATAATTATATAGTGGAAGGATGCCTTTAGCCATACTAAACACCATTTGAGTCATTCCATAAAGACTATGGTGAATATCGAAAAATGTGTCTCAAATATTTTTTCTAAAAAGGCACATGGATTTTGTGAAGTCTCTTAAGTATTTTAATCCTAAATCAACTAGCCTTTATGCTTACAACTGGGTTTTATTTAACATGTTAGTGCAACAGGAAGACACTTCCAATCCCTGTAGCTGATGTTGGAGACAAATTTTTCACCATCTTTGAGAGGTATAATAATAAATCAACATGTGGTTACTCACAGGAAATTTCCTTTCTTGATTTTGTAGTGGACAAAACAATCTATTTGCAAATAATACAGAGACTTTGACCTCAAGTGAGATCAAAAATATAGTTTAGTGAAGAGTTTTGTTTGTGTCTTAAATGGCTCGATAGACTTAGGTCTCTCATCTGGAATTTGGTTCTCTGTTGCCTTTTGAGAACATAGCTCCACTATGTATGTTGCTATCAAGAAGGATAGGAATTTCACCTAATGTTGTGGTTACATGAATGCAGTCCAGAAACTATTTGATTAACGAGATTATTAGTCTGGTTGTTAGAACATTTCATACATATACAAGAAAAACCTATGAGAGCGTAGTAACACAAGCTTAAGAAATATCTGCACTAATACAGAGATATTCTTCATGTTGCATGACCACCTGCTCCAGGGTCTATTCCACTAATTTATTGAGTCTAATCATTAACACCTACCATCAGTGAAGCTGAATCAGAAGGAGTAATGACCAATTCTTTTTGGGTGCCTGCAATCATTAATATTAGACTCATTTCGGGTGAGAGTCTTCAAGGTAGACTTGGGGTGCTGGAACTAAAGGAGCAGTCCTGTTAGAACTGACACTGGTATCAGGCTTAACTGTTTCCCCCTCAGCTCTAAGATATTATTCCTAGCCTTTAGACCCATTCTGGCAAGCTGAATATCGGTTGAACTGCCAAATACTGTCAGAGAACATAAAGTAGGGAGTTTAAATTTCGTCTTAGTTAGGAGAAGTAAGGATACATTTAAAATCATGTTTAAAATAATTAGTTAGATACTATTGTTTAGATAATGTTTTCTGTTGTCTTCTTAATCACACCGGCACAAGAAGCAATTTCACAGAACTGTCTTATTTTCATGTTTCATTTTACATATATGGTAAAGTTTATTGGAAGAGAACAAAAACAATAGGGCCCCTGCTCAATTACAAGAGAGAGAAAAGGAGCTGAGCAATAGTATTAATGCTAAAGTGGTAGCTATCCAGGCTTTCTTAAGTACCATCTGGTACAGAAGAGAATAAAAGTACCCCGAACTCATAAACAAAAGGTGAATTCAAGGTGAGTTCTTTTGAGCAAGATGCATACATTTCAGAGTTCAACAGGTCTTTCTGTAGAGTTGTTGATATTAAATGAAAATAGATACTATGTATGTTGATATTTAGGTTTCGCCACAGCAGCTGTTTTAAAAAAGTAGGTAACACATGAACTGACTTTTATTCTTCTGTACTGATAAATCATCCAGTGGCTGACCCAAGGTCCCTTAGGTGACTCTAAATGTTGTAAATATTAGTTTTCTTAATCACATATCCTTTTAAAAAAAATGATAATAAATGTTATGTCTCAATTCTCATTACTATCAAGTCAGTTATTGCCTTTTGCCTTAAGTTGCATCATTTTTAAAATTTGTGTCAAAGTCTGCCACAAAGTGATATGTTGATGAGTTGTGTTTGATATACTACATGGAAAAGTGCTAAATTTCTTTTTTTAACTATGTGGTTGTGCTCAGATACTACTCCTGACTAAAGTTATCTGGTTAACTTAAAAATACCAGTTTACATTAAGGTGAGTTACAGTTGGTTTTTATAGTTTTTAAGATAGAGAAAGCTAAGTACTTTTAGAACTATTTCTTCAATTTGTACTACTAGAGTCATGAGACTGACATACATGGAGCTGCCTTTTTTGTAAAGAATGATTAGAAAATGTTAAATTAGTGAGTGATCTGTAAATATGTATAAATATAAAGTTTTGAAAAAAGAAGTAATAAAAGACTTCAGTGAAGAAAGTAGTGCTAATAAGCTCTCCTCAATGGAGGTTAGTCTTGTTGTACAGTACCCCCCAAAAATTATTATTATTGTAAGAATGTTAATAGCAAAATATATTATTTTTGAATGCTGTAGACTGAAGTTGCTGGTCATGAGAAACATGCAGAAACAACTTGAAATACGAGTGTGTACACATAAAATTAAAATGATAGAACAGATTGTCTCAAAGAGTCATCTCTCAAAGGGCTTGATTATTGCACTTTATACGATAGATTATATAGTTATAGTTTATATATATGCATGTATATAGACTCATAGAATCATAGAATCA
>NW_009645874.1:0-2548 GCF_000690535.1 Cariama cristata
TTTTTGGTAAAATTTTTATCATGTGTAACATGCCAACCTACCAAACTAAAGCTATTTTTACTTATATGAAAATATAGAAAGATGAGTATATTCCAAAAGAGAGTAATCATGCCACGTATCGGAAAAATAAAATAAAAATCAGTCAGATATATGAAGTCAAGGAGAAGTATATTCATCCTTCTTTAAAACCATGTCTCATAGTGCAACAACAAAACAATGGTGCGAAATAAAGGATCTTGGGTATAATTCTGTAATTCTAAATTCACATCTAAGAGTCGAATTTGCAAATTTTTGGCATTCCAGAAAATAGCTGTTACTTACAAACATGTGAGGGTCTGCAGGGGTCCCACACTGTGGTTACCAGGAAGAAAGGTAATTTTTCATGCTCTCTATATACAAAAGCATCGAGGCGACTGGCAGGTTACAAGTGCCAGGAGCACAACAGAGAACAGACACAACCCATGAACACAAGTTTCACTGATGTGCAGTTAACTTCACACCAATTTATTATTCATGTAAACTCAGTACCTTCTCTTCACAAAGGCACCTCCAGTGAACTGTCCCAGCACATTTTACTATCCTTGCTGGCTACAGCAGGAGGAGGACTGAAGTTTACATAGATGGGGTTTTTCCCCTCTCTATTGTATTTTTGCTTTGGGAAGAAGTAATTTTTGTTCTGTTCCAGGCTAAACCCTTGATTTACCTGGCAACTCCACTGTCACAAGGTACTGAGTAGGTGACATGCAGTCCTTTCACTTCTCCAGAAATGCTCAGAAAGAGTGGTTCAATCATGTCTTCTATGGTACAGGAAAGGGCAAGATTTTTCAGCTCACCCTGAAAGGCAAAGAGTCAAGTTTCCTTGTGAATGAAGCAAGCATCACAGAGGAAACGCAGCCTCATTAGAAGTTTATTTAGAAAACGTGTATAAACTTCACTGGACTAAAACTAGAACTACAATAGGATTGTGAAAAGTTTTACTGAATTGTTTTAAGTGCATTTTCTGCCAGCATCAGATTGGCTTAAAAGGCAGTACTAAGGTAAAAACCAGTGGCTGTTTCTTGTCTTTGTACCTGCTTATAAACCTAAAACCGCTCCGTTAGAGATTTTTGACACACTTCCTATACTGCAAGTGTTGAGGCTCCAAGCAATAGTCACTTGTAGTCATGCTTAAATAATCTTCCAAAAGAAGGTTTTATTTCTACCTGGGTTTAAAGCAGGGCTTGTAGGATGAATTATGTGGCCCAGTCACACCAGTACTCTGGCTAATTCAACACTACTATTCTTTTTTCCCTTATCAATACACAAATTGGTGCATCCTGCATAAAATAAATGACTGGGATTCAGATTCAGACTTCTACATATAACTCCCTAAATGTGAGCCCTTGAGTTCATCTATAAAACTGAAGTCCAAATATGAGCTCTGAATCTCCAATGCTTCATTAATGGTACTTAGGCACCTAGCTCACCTTTCTTGTAGATGGCTCAGATGGCACTCAGTTCCCCAGCCATAGACAAAAGTGACTTTTCAGATGCCCAACGTGTTCTGTTGAGCTTCCAGCTTTCCATGAAGAAGGCTCAAGTTTACTGAGATCCTCTGCCACATATGCCAGACATACACGGGTATCTCAGATCTGCTAGGGCATCTCTGCACAACTACTTTTAAGTGAATAAATGAAACTTAGGTTTCCAGTGACTGTAATGGGAATTAATACACCATACCTATAGGAAGCTCCTTTACTTAGTTGCATTTAATCAGCTGTTTGAATGCCCCTATAAAGTCTATGGCTGAATTCCTGAAGTTTGTAAACTCTACAGTCTACACCCTATTTTGCAGGCTCTCAGTCCCATCAGCCCCTTTTAAGTTTCCAAATATCAAAGTGTCATGAGCTCGGTTGCATCCAGAAAACTAAATGTATACTATATATGCCAGTCTGCTTCATTTCATTCGGGATAATCCTAAGTGAGGATCTGTATGCTCCAAGAAAAGTGATTAGCATTAGGAGTAACTGAATAGGCATTCAAGAAAGAAAGAAAACAAGAACAGCTGAGAAACAAAGAGGCAGGGTAGAAAATTGCACACCATACGGACTGCTCTAATTCTTGCCTTCAACCATGGTACCTCTAAAGCAAAGCAATTTCAGAGATATTGTACAGAAAAAAAGAGTTTTATTTTCTGCATCTAAAAATTCTTCCCTTTGCGAGATGGAGGCGAGATGACAATGCCAGAGTTGCTGTTTTGATAAAATTGCATCAGTTTTTAAGCTTACCATGATATTAGCTGTCAGCTGTACGCAGAATTCTTTTTCTTCATTTGGGCCTAAGGTGCCACTGGCTGGAGAGACAGCAGCGGAGCAGGAAGCTGCCTGACTTCCAATGAGCTGTCAAACAGAAAGGACAGACATTCAGCTAACTCTGATGCTTTCAGATTTTCTCTTCAGATCAAAGAGGACTATAAAGACTGAGTTATTCTCATGTTTGGGACACTTTCAGGTAGCAACGCATACAGTTTGCCGAAGCTTGCTTTACAATTCCCCCATGGTTGTTAAGA
>NW_009645875.1:0-2517 GCF_000690535.1 Cariama cristata
CGGCCTGTGTTTTTACCTCCTTAAAGAAAATTAGGCTGTTTTCTGAGTCCTTGACAGCTCCCGGGGTGGTTTTATAGATAAGATCAATACCAGGGAGAGAAACAGTATTTTCTTCTGGTGAGTGTTTGCTGATACAAATATGGCAGCTGGGGAGATCATAAGGTGGTAATGCCTCCTTCTGCTTCTCCATGAATTGTAGAATTCTCAGACTTAAAACTTCCAGCAGTAGGTTTCTAACCTGCAAGTTTACGTCTGTGATTTTAACCTTCTTCTAGTCTGTTCTTAATACCCTTGCCTCTTACCTACAAGAGTTTTCCTTTTGTATGGTAAACAGACTAAAAATTGATTTAAGATCTCCCTCTTACCTCTTTCTTACAGATCGCTAACAGATTCCTATGTCTTTTCTTTAATATTAATGAGAGGACAAATCAACAAGTTTTTTAAATTTTTATTTTCATATTTCTCTTGTAACTGAAGTTATTTTTTCTATAATGTTGTTCATTGAGGCAGTCTTTTGTGACATAGTGTTCGGTTTGTTTTACTCATTTGCTGTCATGAGCGTTTCTTGCACTTTATGCGTTACTGTGTGTTTTAAGAATCTGATCAATGTAATAATATCTGATATGATACTAGTGCTGTATCACTTTCAAGCTTAAGCTTCTTAATGTGTTCAAAACAGAGTAAAAGCAAAGGGTGTTGATACCAAATGATATCATTAGCTAGACTAACCTCTGTGTTTTGGTAGAGATTTTCTGCATTAAAACACAAAGAAAAGTTTAACATATTTGTATCAAATAAAACCATAAATATTTATCAACCTTTTATTTATTGTAATTGATCTTTTACAACACAATAACCTAAAAAGGCTTCCACTACATCTTCTGCACTCAAGATTTTCCAAGATTCAGAAAGCATGTTAATTAGGTGTATGTAAATATTTTAATATCTGAAAAAGTTAAGACAAAAAAGATCAGAAGATCAGACCAGTAACATGTTTTCAGAATTAAAACCCCTTTTGCAATTCTATATCTTGTAGAGCATGATGAGGATGATCAAAACTTTCATTACAAAATGTAATTATGTTCATTCTAGATTCAAAATACCTGGCATATTCTCTGGTCCTATTAAGTGACCTGTATGGACTGCACTAGATTGAAACATAAGTAAGTATGCTTTCTCTTGTGGATGGACTAAACAACAGAAGACCCCAAAACCAGACTTTTCTGGATTCATTAACAAAGACTCCCTACAGTCATGAACGACAGCTGGATTCAGATATGAGGTAACTGAGAAAAGAGATCTAATTCAACTACTCTTTGCCATGCCCTGGATAAGCTTGTCTCTTTATACAAACCGTAGATGGAGCCTAGAGAGCACGGCCTCACTGGACTGAAGCAAGGCACTATCTATGCTCAATTCATTGTCTTCCTGCCCTGAAAAACCATGGTGGTATAACTGCAATGCTATTGCAGCACACATTCACTGATCAGAGCAGATCTGTCTGCTTCACTGAAGTCATCAGAACTCCAGATACCACTCAGCAACTTGAAATGTGAGTCCCACTGCTGCTGGGGAAGGTGTAAACATATAAGTGAATCTACTCTGCCCTGTTATGTAAATGAAGAATATCCTCTAGGTGTTTTTTAGATGGAAACATCATTCTGATCCCATAGGTAGAGCCTGGTGCTGCAAAGTAAGCCTGCACAGGCTGTATTGCCAGTTGTCTGTCTGTGTCAGCACGACACGAATGTAAACACCCTAGCCTGCATATTGAAAGTTGATCCTTAGCAATTGTCCCTGTTGTAAAATCCTTTCCCTTTGAGGTCTTTCCCCACAGCAAGTCTTTATTTTGAATTTGGAAGAAATTTATGCCCTACTGTATCCATTTTGTCAACGGCAGCTGCTGCATTAGTACATCTGCTTTTTTCCTTATTATTATGTTCAACAATTTCCCATTGTTGTTTTTTCTCTTCTATTGAGGAGACAGTACATTTCTCAGGTGTGGTTCATATATCTGGACTCTTAAAGAACATTTTCTAAAGTGTCAAGTACTTTATAACTCTGGCTGCTCATTTGAAAACATCTTTCTCATCTTCACCAGACTGCAAGGAGGTTTTAGTCTCTAAAGTTAACAGCTTATCTGTGGTAGGCAATGGCTTGATTCTTTTGATAAATTAAGATTTTTTTCTCAGAAATTGTAGATGCCCTCCTTGTTGTTCTCACTGCATAGCTAGAAACATGATGTACTGAATGTCACAATCTAGCCAATATTTTTGGTTTACTGAGATATTTGCAGAAGCCATCTGGACTGCAGAGCAAGTGAGTGACACTCCACAGCCCAAGGCTTGACCATTTTAATTAACTGAGGATTTGTTATGCTATTGCAGTGTCCTAGAAGCAACAGTTCTCAGTGCTAACATGACTATCACTTTGCACCCACAACTTCCTTTAAAAATTTTTACTACAACTGTAGCCTGATAAAAGAAAACATCTGATATGTTTTCCAGGAAGGAAAAA
>NW_009645876.1:0-2557 GCF_000690535.1 Cariama cristata
TCCAACCATAGTGATTCTATGATTCTAAGCTATCTGGTTGTACATATCTCCATTGGAACAGATGAAATTCACCCAAGAGTGTTGAGGAAGCTGGCTGATGCCACTGCAAAGCTGCTTTCTGTCATCTCTGAAAATTCATGGCAGTCAGGGTGGTTCCTGGTAAGTGGAAAAGATAAAGAAGAGTGAGAAGAGATGCATGGAAAATTGACTTGATTGCTGAGCTTAGACTCTTGACTAGTATTAATTGTGATTAATAATGTGGGCAATGTTCCCTTTATTGATGACCTGTATGATGGGACAGAGCAAGTTTGTGCACAGCACCAGTTTGGGGGGAAATTTCAGTACACTGGAAGGTAGCAGTGCTCTTTGAAGGGATCTTATGAGGCTGGAGAATCAGGCTGACAGGAGCCTTTGTCAAAGGCAAATGCAAAGTCCTGTGTCTTCGATGGCATAACCCTGTGCAACAGTAAAGGCTGGGGAGTGACTGGGTAGGGTACAGCTCTGCAGAAAAGGATCTGGAGGGCCTTGTGTACAAATTGACCATGAACCAGCAGTGTGTCCTTGCGGTAAAGAATGCCAGCAGTCTTCTGGGCTGAGAGTAGAAGACTGGAAGCAACGGTGGGATCAGCAGATCCACGCAAAATGATTCTTCCCTTTGGATCTTCCGAGATCACACCTGGAGTACATTTAAGGGCTCATTAGTGCTGAAACAATTTTGACACACAGAAGTAAGTCCAGTCCAGCGGAGAGTCACCGAGATGATTAGGAGGGTGGAGCATATAATGTACAAAGAGAGACTGAAGGAACTGGATTTACTTCAACTACCTAGTGACTGTATAGAAAACACAGAGCCAGACTCCTCAGGCGCACATAGTGATAAGGTGGGAGGCAATGGGCATAATTTGCAACAAGAGAAATTTCAGTTAGGTATTAAGAGAAAAAATCAAACATTGGAACTGGTTGCCCTGGGATTATGTAATCTGAATCCTTTGAAATCTTAATTGGACTGGATAAAGCCCTGAGCAACTTAATCAAATTGGCCCTGCTTTGAGTGGGGGTTGTGCTACATCTCTCCCAGCCTAAATTGTTCTGATTCAATGAACTTAACTTTTTCACACAAATTGTAGCAGCTGCAATTGTGTCCTATATGTACAGTAGTCCTATTTTAAGTGGTAGTAGTACTCAAGTTGTACTTCATTGACAGACCATATTTCTCAGCTACAAATCTCAGACCTGACCCATGTCTCAGGGCTGGTCTGTAATCATGTTTCTGGTTGGGTTTTGTTCTTCCCTTCCTCCTTCCCTTCATTTCTATTTTATAATGGAGGAGAAACTTATTAGTTCTAATAAGTTCTCTGGAGAATAATTATGGGATGTTTGCTGTAGTTAGGTATGTCTGTAATACTCTCTCTAAGCAGCTTATTATGGCTTTATTCTCTTTGAGGCTTAGGGATGGAGTAGAAAATCATCAAGTTCTGGACAAAGCACCTCCTTCTCTTGGCTTTCAATGTTGTTTTCCACACAGTGAGATGATAGTTTTCTAGCAGATTTTGGCATCTTTACCATATGTTAGACAACAGACACTTCCTTGTTGAACTTGAGATTGCAGCAGCACCTATCACTACCTGTTTTCAACCTGTATTTCAGAAGCCTTAATTGATCCAGTGATACACTGAAATTATCAGAGAAGTAGTTGCTGTTTTTGTTGAAGCTTGTTGCAAAATGTTGTTATGGGCAAAAAGAATTCACACCTGGTATGCACAGTGAAGAATATAGTGTTAACTGTAACTCAGATCTTAACTGCCTAATGAAACAATTATTTTCAGTCTGTACCTCGTCGTTACAGAAAATAATTTAAAAAATACTACTACAGAAAAAAGTCTTCATAATAATACAGCTAAAATTGTAGCGCACACACTCTCCAGCATTTTCTCTGATGTTCTGCTAAACCTGTCACTGACTTTCTGTGTTGTCAGTTTAATGATAATAATATTCTTGGGAGAGAAAGGGAAAGGGCTACAGGGGTCATGAGTTCTTCAGTTGGAGCAATATGACATTGATGGTGAAGGACTTTTTATCTTGACTCCTGGGAGCACTTCTATTTTATTTTTATAAATTTGCTAATACAGTCTTCTTTTTTGGTCTTTTTTTCACTGATTCTCAGCTAGACCTGATGAATCCTTTTGCCACATCTGATTTCATTCTTCATATATTGTAGGGTAGCATACTGACTTTTTCTTTACAAGTTAGCTTAGCAGCTACTTCAGGTTTCCAAAAGTAGTTTGAAGGTGCTAAGTATTTCAGGCTTTATTTTTCAGAATAGTTATTAAGAAACTGTATTTCTATAGTGACATTGTTACTGTTTAGTCAGCAACTTCAGGATCTATCACAACTGTACCTTAAGGAGAAAGAAAATTACAGGGCAGTAATTTTTCCCTAGAGAGAAATTGTGCTGTGACAGATCATGTCTTTCTTCAGTTTTTGATTTATGCACCAGACATAAGAAGTTACTTTATCTTCTTCTCTCTCTAATTTCATAGAATCATAGAATCATAGA
>NW_009645877.1:0-2602 GCF_000690535.1 Cariama cristata
GAGCTGCCCCCCAGGGTTAAACCACAACAGAAGGGTAGATCCTAGAAGGTGTTTATATTTCAAAAAAAGGTTTGCACTTTGTAGCTGTGAGACCTACAAAGCCCTGAGTCCTGACATCTTTATGTTCATTGTATATCAATGCTTATCCATGACTAATTTAGCTTCCCATGTCTGACTTCAAGGTATATTTTAATCTGGAATGCCTTGCAATCTACTCTATACTTGTAATTTAAGTAGAAGGGCTTTTCCTGCATGATTATTTGGTCCCCCTTTTTAGATTACATGAATGCACTGACCATCAGTCTTAGTAACAATATCTGGCTAATCATTAATATGCTGCAGCTTATTACATCTACATTAATACATTAAAGAAGACCCAGGCACAGGTTTGAGCACTGACCAAAATTCATCCACACAGTTCAGTTGTTCGTGTGCTCCCAGGCTTAGTTTGGTTTATGGTAACTATATCTCACACAGACAAAGCGCGGACATGATTTAGAGGACAGCACAAACCTACGACTGTAGTCAACAGGCGGTGTGGATGAGACCACCCTGTTTTGGCCACATGGATGGAAGCTGTGCCATGCCACTTGTCTTTTGGGCCAGAGAATGGACCTTAGCTCATTTAATTGTCTGCTATAAAGCAACCTCTTGGCCACTTACTTCAGCTGGACTACACAATACATTAAAAATTACTTTTAGAGGCACACATGAGACATTCCATTTTCAAAGTCTAAAATATCATTTTTCCAGATTACAGAAATACAGTTTAATATTACAAAAGCAGTTCTCAGAAGGCAAAATAAAAGCACTCAGAGTAACTCAGAATGCAGGACTTTATCCTCCAGTTCAGCCTGTGGTATTAAAACTGCTGGTTTTTACAGCTAGAAGAGAAGCGATAAGATCAAGAATTTATTATAGTAACTAGAAAGCAACAATGAATTTATAAAAATTGTCAAGATGTCTTACCAGATCTAAATGGCAGAGCTATTAGTGATTAAAAAACCAGATGTGTCTAGATGAAAGGCGTTGACTATCACACGTGAATGAGAAGAGGGAGCGGAGCAGGTAACCATTAATAGATGGTGGTTTTTTTCCAGCCTAGAAACTTCTGTGAAATAAAAGGGCTATCTGCTACTGTAGTTCTACATGAAACTGGGCAGTTTATTATTTTTCAGTTTTCACAGTGTTGAAGTTACTACTTGATTGTTTGTCATTTTGACTGTAATTAATGTGAAAATTTCTATTCAGTACCAAAAATGTAAGATTATTACATAATCATTACCAGAGATTGGCATATGGTTTTATCTGACACAACATGCATAAAGTTGAAGGAAGTGGCAATGTGAAAAAAAAAAGGAAAAGACTGCAGGAGTGAAAGCAGATAATTTTTTCCTCTAAAACAAAATATAAACATTTTTAAGATACTCATTTTCATCACCACTTAGGGCACAAAATATCAATTTCTTTAGGTTCCTCAAGACAAAATGTGCATTTGGCTTTTACTTGTCCTCCTGATAGGAAAATGAGTAGATTATTGATCAACCAGAAAGACAGAGTAGTAACAAATTTGCCTTTAGTAAGGCTTCTGACTTTATCTCCCACAGCAATCATGCCTAGAAGCTGAAGAGGTACGGGCTGAAAGAACACATTCTTGCGTGGACTCAAAATTCACTGGGCAGGTGATGGCTCAACGTCCAACTGGCCAGCAAGCACAGTACCCCAACAGTTGACATAAGGGCCCGTATCATTCAACATATTCATCAGCAACCTGGAGCACAGGACACATGAGGAAAGACTTGGAGCTGGCCTTGTTCAGCCCAGTGAAAAGGAGGCTACAGGGTGATCTAATAACAGCTTACAACTACTTGAAGCGGTGTGATGGAGATGAAGAAACCAAACTTTCATCTAACTGTGGCTTGGGGTGTTCAGATTAGATGTCAAGTAAAAAAACATTCACTGGGGCCAGTGCAGCACTGGAACAGGTTGCCCAAGGAAGTTATGGACTCTGACCTCGGAGATTTTCAAAAGAAGAATGCCCTGATCTAATGTTGGTAAAGCCCTGTTTCAAGCAGAGAGTTGGACTAGATCACTTTTAACCATCATTTCTGCAATTCTATAAGGCTATTAATTTGACTGTTCCTCAAGGAAGGCATTTGATGCCAGTCTGATTGTCAGCACTATGATGATCTCGATCCCTCTTCCAGGATTAGTCTTCTGTATCGAGAGTTCCTACATATGCCAACTTTACGTTGATCAAAAGGAAGACTTTGATCAAAACAGATCTTGGTTTTTAATTAAACAGGAGTTCTTAGGGTGGCATTAAACTCACAAAATCAATTAAAAAAGCCTGCTTTGATCTGACTAGCCAGAGAACTGGAACCATAGAAAGTTAAAGTGAAAAAAAAAATAAAATAAAATGGAACCATGACTTACCTAATGTGACTGATCCCAGGTATAAATGGTAAAGCCAGAATAGTGAAAATAGGAGCTTAGGGTTTTACATAAAGAATTGTGAGGCTTTCATTCAGGATTATGTGAATCCTGTTAGTTTTGAACAATAACTATTCCTTTTATGTTTAACTGTAAAAAAAAAAAAAAA
>NW_009645878.1:0-2580 GCF_000690535.1 Cariama cristata
TGCTGCTAATAATGACATTGGGCATTTGATTTTAAGGAGCTTGAGTTCATCCACCTAAGTCAAGGCTAGGAGCACATCACCCTTTCTTGCTACTCGCATGCATCAATCTCATAAAAAACAGAGGATATTTCAAAAGTCAGCTGGCCAGGATCCACTGCTTTTGGATCCACCTGGTCCATCATAGAAGTGATTCATCTGACTCCTGCTTACACTCAGAGCATCCCAACCACTCCTATAGCTCCACAGAGTTTCTCTGTCATTGTGACAGTCATGCCTCATGAGGCACACATTTTTCCTGGAGTGCGCTATGCTGACTGACCCCAGCGTGAGTCTGGCAGCAGAGACTCCTTCGAGATATGATGACTACTGTCTAATAAGCAATTTTCGCAATCTGGCTTGTATTAAGTTTATTAAACAGGTTAATAACAAGTTCACACATCATAAGCATTATTCAGGAAACATTTTACGGCAATTTGAGTTCTGGACAAAAAACTAATACCACGTAGTATTTCTTTAATTACCTTTACAAGCCTGTCTTTTTTACTAGCTGTTCTAACCACTACTCCTTGCAGCACGAGACAAAGATACCACTTATTTACTAGATCCGAACATGTAACAGGTGACCAGCTGCCTTTTACCGATTCAGGTAAGAAAATGCATAGTTTAGGACAACAGACAGCACAAAAGAATCAATAAAGACCGTACCTTTGGAATTGGGAATTGGCATTCCCCTGAGCAGTAATAGGCGTCGAAGGATTTAGGGGAAATAATCCACTCGCTCCAGCCAATGTCTGCGAAATCCACCTTGAGATAGCGCCGAGCACAATACCTTGGCTCATTCCACTGCTTCCTCCTCGCCTTCTTCAGTGTTTGTTCATCGAACTGGAGAGTCTGGCTCTTCTGGTGATGATTCTTCCTCTGCTTTTTCTTACTCTTTGCCTTCTCTGCTAACCGTGGCTGGAAGGTTTTGTAGGGTTTTCCATCTTCCCATCTCTCATCCTCATTGTACTGGTATTCAGCTCCTGGAAGCTCGTTATTCTGCAATGGCAACATGATGTTTGCGGAGCGTTTTCGCCGCCGCTGCCTGAGGCTGCTCCTCATGTGGTTTTCTGGCCTGGAAAATACCCTTGCCAGAGGATGATGGTGCCCTTGCAAACTAGAGACAACACTCTCTGGCTCTGAAATAGCTGAATCATTGGCGTAAATCAGAATGTAGGGTTCGTAGTGAGAAGGTGCCCTTTTCCAGGGGCGATGGCTGGTCAGATCCATTTTGACACTGATCAGGAGTTCATTGTTTTGTTTTGCTTCATGCAGGAGCTGAGTGATATCCTTCCACTGCCAGGAAAGGACATCCTGGTAAGCAGCGGAGACATTTATTAGGAAACGTCCCAGGCTCCGAGTCTGGTTCCCAACAGAAGAAAAGGTCAAAACCGAAAGAGATATCTGAATTTCAGGTTTCCTGTGCCTGTGATGAGAACAGCCTCTGGATTGGGAACAGTTGCACTCAGCATGCAGTACATCACCAATATAATAATACACCGAAGCTGACAAGACGTTTTCAGTCTTGGTGAGTGACGTCAAGTTAAAAACGTATATCTGCTGGCTTTCAGGGCTCCCTAGAAGAAGAAATACTTGGATAAGAATATGGGCATTTCAAAATGTTATAGAGAAAGGACTGAGTGCATTGCTTTCTAGGTTATACATTAAGTTCATGGGAAATTTTCACTCAGTGCTGTGGGAACAGGTTTAGGCCAGTATTCAGAAAAATAACAAAGCTGGCAAAACGGTGACCGTAAATCACACACTTTCAATCTGGTTTCCTTGTATAACTGTCTCTATCCAGAAGTACTCACACATTTCCTACTGCTCCTCTGACTTCAAGAAACAAACTAGGTCACAGCAACACAGCTTGGTAACACAGGCACTAAAGACTACATCTATCATCCAGAAATTTGAGCGATGCCACAGTAAAGTTTTGCTCTTTTGTCTTCCTCTTTCTGTAAGATTTCCAATGCTCCTCCCTCTCAAAATGCACTTAGGTGACTATGGCTGCTCTGTCTTGACTAAAGAATTGTCTTCGTCAAAAACAACTGGGATATC
This sequence comes from Cariama cristata, assembly GCF_000690535.1. Lineage (NCBI taxonomy): Eukaryota > Metazoa > Chordata > Aves > Cariamiformes > Cariamidae > Cariama > Cariama cristata. Next base: position 2,101 of record NW_009645878.1, read on the forward strand.
AATGTCACGGAAACATGCTTTAGCCCAGACCTAGCTGAAGCTGGAGAAAGGCTCCCACTGGCTTCACTAGGCACTGGATCGTCTATAAACTTGCGTTATCCTGTTGAGCCACAACATTAGTTGGAAAGACAAGATTTGCTTCCCTACTAGTAGAGGCTCAGCGTAGCAGTGGGGAAGATGAAAAGGCTGGATTCAAGCAGGGCATGATTCTCAGCGCTGCCACAGGCTTTCAAGTGTACTTCTAGGTAAGTCACTTAAGCTCTGATTGCCAAGTCATCCAATGCAAAAGAAGCCCAGCTGGTTCCCTTAAACCTTCCACTCCGGTCCGGGCCTCAGCTACAAAGCAAGGACTTTGGTGCCCGGGTGGCATTTACTCTTAGCTTTTGAAGATGTTAAAGAGACTATTAAAGAGGGACTCAAAACCATGTAACATTTGGTACAGCTACCTATGTATATGTCACCGTTTAAGGCTGGGCCGGC
>NW_009645879.1:0-2626 GCF_000690535.1 Cariama cristata
GCTTCCAGATTCGTGTCCCATTTTCCTGGCCTTCTCCAACACCCCTCCTTTACACCTGGGGCTTTGTTTGTTTGGGGGAGGGGGGCATATTGGTTGCATGCTTCTGGGAGATCCTGAAGGAGGAGGGAGGAAGGGAGAGGGATTTAAAAATTAATTTCCCACTTTTCTAAGCCCAGGGAGAAACATATTTGTGCATTGTATTTCCTCTTGTGCACTTAGTTAGAGGATGACATTGTGCAATTGGAAAAGCAATTGCATGTGACGGAGGATGCAAGGGACCAAGTGCTGGAAGAGCTACACAAGTCTGAGGATAGCCTCCTCTCCGCAGAGGAGAATGCTGCCAAGGTATCGTGCCCTTGCCACAAGCAAAGAGAATCTAACTGTCTCTCCTTCTCTCTCTCTCTCTCTCCGTCTGTCCTTCTCTGTCTCTTCTGCACTCGCACTTCTCCCTTTGCACGATCACGTTGCCTGCGCACCTTTTCCTGCCCGCCCTCCCCTCTCCACCACTTTCCACCCGAATCACAGCTGGAGGACGAGCTGGTGGCTCTACAAAAGAAGCTGAAGGGCACTGAGGATGAGCTGGACAAATACTCCGAGTCCCTTAAAGATGCACAGGAAAAGTTGGAACTGGCTGAGAAAAAGGCCACAGATGTAAGTTACCCCCATTCCTCTCACCACCACCCCAGTACAGAAACCACACACTCCTTCTGCACAGGACAGCCAGGACTCCTACCAAGCAGCACTCCAAAGCTTTGCTGAGGGCAGGGTCCAGGCACCTCCTGGGCAGGGAGGTGGGAAACACAGCACTGCCTCCTTGCATGAGGTTTGCACACTATCAGAGGCATTGCATTGGGTTTCTGCTCACTTGACACATGCTTTTCATGTGTACTTGTTGTTCTAGATGTGAAAGTAAAGAAGGGTGGATTTGTCTGTTCAGGTGATAGGGAAAACGGCTCAGGCTGGAACAATGCTATCTGGGTAGTGAAGCAGAAGCAGAGAGTTAATAGCAAGTAGATGCAGGAGAGAGCGAGCTAGAAGAGCAAGGACTGCTAGTTCTGTCTTCAAGAGAGCTGTTCCTAGGCACGCATGTGTTAGAACTGCTGCTAGATACTAGTTTGGCTTATTCACTGGTCCCCAAGATAAAAGATTCTCTCCTAGATTTTCTTTCCTGGAAATCACTGGAACTGTTTCACTTGTCAAAGAAAAGTTCGGTCTCGTGTGAGAGAAAATTGTCCGGAAGCTGATACTTGCTCAGTTTGCAGTACAGAGGACAGGGATCCTGGAAGCAAGCTGGGAGATATATATAGCTCAGCACTTTATATGGTAATAATGCAAGAGCTTGTGCCTCTCCCAGGCCCTCATCCCACCCACCTGTCTGCCCCTGACATGCATTTAATGTATTGCGTGCGCGGAACCTTGTGTGTTTATTGTCTCTGCAGTTAAGGTGCAGATCTCAATGGCTGCTGCTGTACAATCCAATTCTTTCTAAGTAAATCTCAGGTTTGCATTAGAGGATTAGGTGAAACCACAGTATTTCCAAAGCAATGACTGTCTTTTTCCTGTAACTCAGCTTTAAAAATTTACCTCAACGCCATAATAAAAAGAGGAGTTGCCACAGATGAAGCAAGCAAAGTATTTCAGGGAGAGGAAGAGTTCTTTTAGAAGGAGAAATGTTACAAAAACCAACTTTGCATGAAAGACGACATGCTTTTATTTTACTTCTAAAATGAACAAAGGATAAAAAAGGTTTAACTTCAGTATGGCAATTAAATTGTATAGCTTTGAAAGAGAACTCAAGAACTTAACAAACCTAAGCGTGCATAGGAACGGCAGAGGCGTTCTGTGCATAACGTGGATCAGATGTCTGTCGTCTTCTGCGTATGGCTGCAAAGATGAGAGGCAGCTTCCTAGCAAGACGTTTAACTTGTTCAAAGGAACCACATATAGATCCAGGGAAGATATTCCTTATAAGGAAAAGTATGCAGACTATTTGGAAATAGCTCGCCTAGGATGAAGGCAGGAGAAATGCTACTAGATTCCCTTTTTGAAATGAAAGACCTTCCTAACCAATCCCAATGCCATTTTCCTTTGCTGGAAAACAGTGTTTACAAGCTAGTTGAGGGCAATTTTATTTGCAGTCATCCCTTGGAGGGTAGGCAAGTATCTGGCTTGTATTTGTCAAGGTAAATGCTGTATTTAATGGCATGCATGGAATATGTCTGACATTTTAAGAATGTCTTTCTTTTTTGACGATGCGGAGTTATCTTTGGGGCATTGCAGCTGACCCGGTATTTGCCCTACTAGTTTGGATAATTCCAAGCCTTAGGAAAAAGACACGGGGAGGGGAGGGAGTGCTGGCTCCTCGGGGTGGACCCGCCTTACACAGGGGGATGAGGAAGCCTTACCTCACCGGTATTATTCACCTCGCAAAAGCCGGGCACATCCCCGGAGCCCCTTCACCGGGGAGGGGGCGGCCGCAGCTCCCTCCCCGTGTCTCAGGAGCTAGGCCAGGTGCAGGCCGCTCGGTGTCCTGTCGTTACGCTCTTACTGGGGCGGGTTCGGGGGGAAGGCGGGTCATGGCCCCGGCCCCTACGCCGGGACGGCTCGCAGGAGCCCGCGCGCGCTG
>NW_009645880.1:0-2671 GCF_000690535.1 Cariama cristata
CCTGGCCCAAATGTGTTACGGCCCCGTGCAAAGGCTGAGCGAGGGGAGACGGGCAATGCAACCGTGGCCTGCTGCCTACCCCACTCATCCCAAAAAACCCTGGGAGTGGGTACCAGTCATACGTTCCAAGGTTGCTTTCCTGTGCCTCTTAGGTTTTTGGCTGTTTAAAGGTATTTTTTTCTCCTGTAACCACAATAAAAAAAGGAGAGAGGCTCCTTTGCATCCGTTTTGATGTGGTTTCTGCTTTTAACTGAAAGCTGAACTAACACGTTCTGAGAAGCTGGGGACTGCAAGAAAAATGCCAGCTGTTAGGAAACTTGGTACAGGGATGGTTACACTGAAAATACTCGTATGTCCTTTCTCATTGAGTGAATGAATGTGATCATCACCTGCAAAGCAAATCAACATTAAACTCTCCTGTACAGAACATCACCCGCGACCTGGGCAAGATGTGACTGCTACTGATATCCTCCAGAAAAGACAAAAACAGATTACACAAGCCTGATGGACAGGAGTACATTTGTCCTTCAGACTTTAGTCACGGGTTATTATTTTGGGTGGTAGGAGGGATGCACATAGCGATAGCAAGAAGCCCCATGGCCATTGCGCACAGCCCGCACCCAAACCAGCCCCTTCCGTGCATGCACACACTTGCTCCAACCACCACATGGATTTTGCCCGCAGCACACGCAGCTCTAAGTGGGTGTCTGCCCAGTTCCTCTGCTAATTACAATTGCAGCCACCGGTTTCTGTATGAAGTTTTATGACATCGGTGGCAGTCAGCACAGTAACTGCCCGCTGCATTTTGTGCCGGGTGAGTCAAGAGTCTGGGAGGCTGGAGGAGAGATTTGCAATCCTCACGGTGGACCTCTCGGATAAGTCAGATAGCCATCGCCACCAGGCAGGAGGTTCATGATGGACAGTTCGAGTATCCAAAATATCGATGTGAGCAGCGTGAGACGTTCATGCCCTGAGGACACCTCCAGCCCCAGGGAAGGTTTCATCCCATTGTCACCATGTCCCCCTCTGCTCAAGTTGGGTCACTGGCAGGACACAGGGACCCCAGGGCCAGCTCAACCCCCTGCCAATGGGTGTTTGCCTGAAGCCAGGCAGGAGCCACCTAACCACTTCCAGGAGAGGCAGGAAGGAGTTAATTTTCAGTGTCACTAGCGGTGCTCAGCATAACGAAACAGCACTGGTTGATGGGTGTCTTGGGAAAGCCATTGGCTTTCAGCTCAAACAGTCCAAGCCCCAGTGCTATCCCCTCCTCCCTCGAAGAACTGCCAAAGCATTTCTTTTTGGCAACAAGGTGGATCTTCATGTCTGTTTGCATGGCTCCCAAAGTTATCTTCCACGCCTCAGACTTCTTCTTGCCTTTATCCCGTAAATAAGGAGCTGTGGCATTTAGAGGTCAAGGTGCTTTGTATGGTGATGAAACGCCGGGCAGCTTTTCAACCAGGACAGGACTCTGCAAAGAGCCATCTCCAGAGCTCCAGCTTTGCTCTGGAAGACAGGCTGATGAAGCAGGCAGCACCAGACGACTCTTTTAATTCCTCAGTCGTCATTTGCTCCTCTTTGTCATTAAGAGGATGGAAATAGCTAGTCTTTGTTAATGAAGCGCTCGGGCACCTTGCTCAGATGTATGTGAACATAGCAGGGCTAGCAAGGCTTTCAGCGGTCCCCAAGACCATCTTCTGGCTGCTCAGGTGCCTTTTGGGGGGAATTCACACCCTTTAGGTCAAGGAGGGGAGGTAGAAAACGCCTGCTGAAGACCTAACATGCTTCTCTAAAGGAAGCCCAGGAGGACTTTGTCCTCACCCCGCTGGTTGTCCCCATGGCCATGGCAGCTCTTTTGGGCCGAGCATCTAAGGGAGAAGAGCGAGCAAGTTTCCGCTCATTTTTACCTGGATTATTTCTGGCTTTATCTCGTGCCAGTTCAATGGCAGGGATTAGATTCTGAGAGCAGAGCATCACGAGATGGGGCTATAATTATGGCTGGATTTAATTTAACAAAACAAACCCCGAACAGACCAGCCTTTGGAAACCCAGGCACCCACAGGTTTTCCTATTAAGGGCAGGTGAGGCTGGCAATTAGATACTTATGTGGCACAGGAAACAGATAAAAAAGGAATGATACCCATCACAAATGAGTCAGGTGAGCGATGTAAACAGGGCGGTTCGATGGGGATTGGGTATTAAATTAATAGATCACTGTGACAGATCGCTGTCTCATTTCCGGGAAGGGGATCTGAGTTCTCTATAAAACTGCTCCTGTCCTGAGGATCTTCATTCCCTCCTCTTGCTTTCCTCGCAAGCTCAGGTAAGTCTGGCAGCACGGATGGATTTTCCTTCTTTGGGGACTCTTCTCCTGGCAAGGCATGCGGAGCACGGGTTCAATGCAAACCCTGCCGAGGGGGTGCAGGGATGCTCACGGGGAGGTGGGATGCATGGAGGGAGGCAAGGAACTGTCTCATGGCTGGGCCATGCCACGCTGCTACACCCAGCTGATTAAATCCTCCGTCGGTGGACGCAGGGTGCAGCTCCAGACCCGGGGGTTCTCCCAGGATCCTGCACAACAGTGCTGGGGGTGGGATTGCAAACAAGGCAGGCGCATGGACCTCAGGATCAAGGCGCTGGGGCAGTCAGGGTGGTGGGACACGCAGCAGCCCCT
>NW_009645881.1:0-2649 GCF_000690535.1 Cariama cristata
GGCGGGGCGGGCGGCGGGAGCTGCCAGCCCTATCCCCGCCCGGGCTAGAGCGCTACGTATTGCGCTGTGTGACCTCCCGCGCGGCCGCTCGCAGCGGTCTTCCGTACGGGGGGTGGTCTTTTAGGATGGGAGCAGTCTCCTCAGAACAGAGTGGGGGCTTACTGGGGACTCGCAGGCAAGGCAGGTATTAGTCCCGCTATTTTATACATACATATCACATACTTACCTCTAGGAATGTATGTATAATATGGGGAGAGAATGCTGTGTATTTATACATGCACACACTGATAAATTGGATAGATTTGCATCTGGTTCCTCCGGTCTTGAGACCGCGACTCCCTCAGGCTATGCCTCTTCTCATGTCATTGTAAAATCGTTGAAGATTTACAAACAAATGCATTAAAATGTATGGATTTTCCCTATATTTGTGGAAAAACAAGTAATGTGTAAATCCAAATACATAGTATCTGACCAGCTGAGGTGGTGTAATACTGTTAATATATATTTACAATTTTTAGCCACAGCTTGGCCAACTATTTTCAAATTATCTAAGTGTTTTTAATTACAAATACTGAATCTGATAAAATTCTGACTCCTGAACCTAGGCCCTGATCCTGGAGCTTGTTTTGTGTGAGGCGTTCAGCCACGTGGAGGTGCATGAGTAAAGAAGAAACTACAAAATCGTTTTTTTTCCAATTATGATGACAGATGCACTGGTGTATTTGGATAAAACACAGCATGCGTAGTAACATATGACCAATCTTAGTATTTTTTGCAGCTGTACCAAGGAAAAAAAGGGTAGTAAGACTAAAAGATCATCTAGCATATTTCTACTGAGAAGATGAAAAAAAGCCATCGGTGACATATTACTTACACAGCCTATTAAACCCTAAAGCAAACTTAATTTTGTCCTATAGCTAACCATGCACAGGATACAGAATTTTGACTGAACTGATAGCCACAACTATAAAGCATTAAATTATGAAATTTGAGTTAAAAAATTAGTTGTGAATTACTGTAATAGCATATATTATAGTAGTAACAACTGGCTTACTTGCAGTGTCACCTGTTCTCTGAAGACAAAGCAAGTAGAATTTTTAATTACTAACATTTTGAATCTCAGCTTTTGATTTTTATTTATGCACTAATTATTGTGAACTGAGTTACCTGGTCGAATGAAGTCTAACTAGTATTTCTCCTACTCGGGTAAGTTGTTGAGTAGGTATGTTCCTTAAATACCTTTTGTAGAGAAAATTTTGCATGTGGCAGGAAAGTGGAGTGACATTGAAATTAATAGGAGTGAAAAAGTGTGTGTTTTTTTCATTAAAGACATGCCAAAACCAACGTTATGCAGAGCAAGATGCTAATCAATGGAGTTCCTATGCCTACTTTTCTGATTTATAAGCTGATTTTTCACAAATAAACTATTTTTAGATATTTTAATTAATGTTGAAGCAATTTGGACTGAAAAGGCAGTCTGTTCCTGAGATGTTTGTTCACCATTTAGTGTCTGTAGTAAACTAGCTTTCTTCATGGAGAAAAAAAAGAGTTTAAATGGAAGATTTTATAGGGTCAGGCCTTAAGAATATTAAACCAAAGTTAAAGAGGGAAAACAGTTCTTGCTTCCTGGTATAAACCTACTACAAACATTTTAAGTTGTTTAAAATTTTATTACTACACTATGCAAGCTATTGACTTTTATATTGTCTGAAGTAGGAAGACTCCTTGTTTCCATATACAGTGATAACAATAAATCACTATTGGGTATGTAGAACCTCTTTAATGTATTTAATATTGTACTAGTGAAAAGAGCCCTTTTTTTTTTTTAACTTTCTGAATGCCTAGCAACATCTCAAGAAAAGAGACTTGGTTTATCTTGCTGTCTTTTGTTTTTATTTCAGTGAAATGTAATATCACGAAAATTTAAATCACTCTTTTTAAACTTGGATTTTTATCAATATCAGAAATACTGATATAAATAGAAAGTATAGTAAATTGAACTTCCACTTGTGAGATGTTATATACAGTGAAAAATGATATTTAAAAACTTCATTATCACATTCAATTATAAGCCTTTTTCAGGAATGAAAATTAAGCTTAACTAAGCTACTTTAATAACATAATTGAAAAGGCCTCTACCTACCTGACCACTACTCTTTGCAAGCAAATTACCATTTATATTTGAGGTGTATATGCTTAAATAAATAAGCCTCCATTTAGAGCAGTTGGGTGGTCAGAGCAGGGTATTTTAATAGCAACATTTCTTTACTTTTGATTGTTAGAATAAAAAACTTTTTTCTTCAGTGTTTTTTTAGATAGGTATGGTTTTAGAAATCTTCAGGGTGCAAATGAATTCCATTCTAACAGTGTGAACCATCACTCCAGTTGTCACTTGTTGACCTTCCCCTTCTGAGCTATGAAAAAAAGAAAGAGATCCTGCATTGGTGATTTGAAGAGCTCAGTGTTGTGCATCAGGGAGCCATGGGGGCTGCTGCTCCCTCGGGGTGGGAGTGGGGGAACACAAGAGCTGAGCACATACAGCCAGCAGGTCAGGGGCTTTGCCAGCTGAAACCCACTCCAAGGTACCTGAGCAGGGCAGATGTTAGGCAAGTCCACAGTGATAATAGAATCGTTATGGTTGGAAGAGAC
>NW_009645882.1:0-2659 GCF_000690535.1 Cariama cristata
TAAGCATTTATTTCAGTATTTTTATTGAAATATTGACAGGTGGGTCAAAGGCAGTCAGAGGACTCGTATGTATGTTTTAGAACCCTTTTGATGTTTTTTCCTTGATTCTCAAAGAAAGTGCAACCAACTACCACTTCTGCCATTTTCTGTGGTCCTTGCTGCTCCTCTTCTTTGTGCAAGCAGCTGCCCTCATTTACCACCTTCAGCAACCGTCAGGCTTAATCTGGGGCTGGTGCCTAGCTCCAGTAATTATAATAAATTCTTTACACTTTTGGATTCAGAAAATAAGATCTTCAGTCATTGGGCAATATTTGAAATGGAACAAATGGCTAATACAAATGGGTTAATACTTAATTTTTATTCCAATGGTTTTACTTTGAAGCCATGTATGATGGTGTTCAATAATGAATATTTCTCTGGACCTTCAAGTATTTTTTTGCATAAAGACATGATATGTTGGAATTCGGGAGGAACTGCGTTTGAATTCAGCTCCTCCTGGAGATGTGAGAACTACTACAAGCTGAAGTACCACACAGTGAAACAGTAATCAATGGGTCATCAATATAAATGTTCTTGATCAGTTTGAGAAGGAACATTTCAACTTGAAGCAAGAATTGGAAAACGGGTCAAGCAAGAGTCACCAAACAATATGAACATTAGGTATAGGTTCACTGAGGCGATGCTTGTTTGGGGAAAAACGCAGATAAACAAAGGAAATGGATAGGAGAAGTCTAGCTAGGTCCTGGCAACTCTAGAACTTGGGAGATAATACAAACCAAATGAATCCTAAAAGTTCATCTGATTTGTTTGCTGTGTAAGAGAGAATTAAAGCAGTCTGAACATATATGAAAGCTGTACATGTTCTATTATATTTCTATGTTCTTTTCCTAAAGTTGTTGTCATTTTTATTTTTAGCTAAAAATTGCTTGAAGGTAAGACTACTAGAAGCTGTTATAAACTGGTAGACTGTTTCCTGGTTCCAACCTTAGCGTCATAGTTGAACTTCAAAAGACATGAGGATGATTTGAAACGGGGCACAGGTAAAATCATCCTTATGTTCTTGATATGCTGTTGACTTCTGAATGTACAAGATTTATTTTACCAGGTCATTTAATTTTGAAAGCTTTCTGCTGTGTCTCCAAAGTTTATTATACTACAGGAAGGTACTCAGTGGGTGAGTGTGGATGCCAAGACAAATTCCTGAATAAATAAAAAAGCACCTGCTGAAACCTTACATGTTTGTTGTTTTTTTCGTGGGAGCGCTTAGTTCTCGCCTGCTCAGAGTCTTACTGGTTGTGAAATCCTGCGGTGCCCTCTGGTGGATAAATTGTAAGTAAATATATTGACCTATTTGGAATAGAGCTCGAGAAACCCACTTAGAAAAACAGCAACAACAGCAAACGTTCTATGATTATTCAGAAAAAAATAGATAGATTATGAATTCTGATAGATGTACGAATGTGCAATATTACTGAATGGTTTCTATGTAGGGAGCACTCTGAATTCCTCGTGTGTTTTAATGTCCTCAAATTGACTGCTTGGAAATAAATTTTACGTTCTTTCCTAAAGACTTGAGAGTTTTCTATCTTGACAACATGTACCTTCCATTATGTGACTTAATTAATATGCATTGCCGCTTCTTTATAGAAATAACATCAACCATTTTCTATTCCCAAACTTTTAATGCACAGTCTTCAAATTGAGATGCTACATATGTGTTTAAGAAAACCCAACAAAACAAAAGCTGAAAAGACAGTAGTTTGGATATCAGAATAGTTTCATGCATAAACTTAAACTCATGAAGGATTAAAATCTGAGCAGAGACTATTGTGCTCTAGGAGAGCTCTATGGAAGCTATAAAGTACAGGATAAGAAGATCTGGATGAATTGTTCTTCCCCCCACCTTCTTATACACTACTAGAAACTGCTACAAGTCTCATTGTCTTCATTGTCTTTTCTGTCTATTATTCTATTTTCTATGAGGGATATTAGTTATGATGTCTTACTGAAGAGACTGCAGCTTTATAGTGCATTTTAAGTTTACTGTGTGGTAGTATAATTCTTAGGACATTTGCTACATAAATATTTGATTTAATTTAATGGGGATTTTTCTAGAATGGACAGAAGAGGAGGGAGGTGACTCTAGACAATCATTGACAATTGGTACAAATCATTGACACCAAATATCAGAATTAGTCTCCAAGCTAATTGTGTGCCTAGATACTTGAAAAACTTACGCAGTGACCAGAAATATGTCAAAATCAAAATAAGTTGCTAAATTAGAGGAGTGTTTTTCTCTAGAGAGATGAAGATGGATTTTTTGTGTGTTTTGTTTGTTTTTAATTGATGATGACTGGAGAAGTGTGGTAAGTTGTAAAAACAAAAGATTTTGTGACTTAAAGCAGGTGATATACCTTTCTAGTCTGTCTCAAGTCCAGAAATGCAGTGTTCTTACTGCTATATGACTGCTATTTTTGTATTCAGAAGGTGGTTCTGAGAATGTCTGTATCGAGCAATTCAGTATAATGTGAGAGGCATTGTAGGCTCTAAGTTATGTGGTAGCCTAATTGAAAAAATTAAATAGCTTTAATGAACTGTTTGTCGAAATACATGATGCACTTAAGATAGCCTTTGTATTGTTTATTATAATAAACTTTTT
>NW_009645883.1:0-2679 GCF_000690535.1 Cariama cristata
GTCTGTTTTTCCCTTTTATGTGAAAACTGTTCCTTACCTCGTAATCTTTGTCAATGTTTTAGTATCTTTCCTTGTATTACTAGATCCTTTTTGAGATTAGTTGGCCTCACCTGCAGTTGTTACGAATCCACCATATGCTCTTTTCTGTACGGTGCCCTCAATGTGTCCATGTGCCGTTCCTAATACTCTTCAATTCTGTGCTCACCAGAAGTCAAAGTAATTTACTTCAAGCTATCCAAATGAATTAAAGATCTGTTTGTGATAGGTAATGACATATCTTAGAACCCATGTTTGTGCATGTATAAAGTTGCATGCATTTCTGTTCCCCATCTGAATTACGTGGCAAATAAAATCATTTTCAGAAAAGCAATTTTCATCTGCTGTTTTGGTATTATGAGATTATGTTTCAGTATAAATAGCTAGCCTTGATTTTTAACTGAGTTCGTTTTCAGAGGCTAAGCTGTCAATTTATTATTTGCTCCCTTTTCAGGTAACTTTATGAATATGTTGAATAGTAATAGTCCTCACAGATCTTTGAGGAGGGTCTACCTGATTAACTTTTCTTACTACAAAAAGTGACCTTTTATTCCTCTGTTTCCTATGTTCTTGATATGATGCTAATTGACAAGATACTAATTTTCATCCTGTTGTCTCCTGTTTGAGGGATCTTGTTGAAAGCATTCTTAAATCTGAATATGTTATATTGCCTTCACTCCTATTTGTGTATCCACTGTATGTCTCTTGTCAGTCTTGTACAAGTATTGAGAATCAAAACTTTGCTGTGAAGCGTAAGCTTGCTTGTGTAAATTACAGAATGCATTATCTACATCTTTGAGATGGGGGTTTTTCTTCTTGGTTCCTGAAAAGTAGAATGTTTATCATCTTTAGAGACTTGTTTAGAATGGGTGTATATCTATCCTAGGTTAATTTAGGAAAGGTGACTTTGGATGTTTGGACAGGGAGTATGGAGTTTGTTTAAAAGTGTAAAAAAACAAGTGAAGCTTAGGATGTGTTTAAAAATTTTCAAATAGGCCTATAAGAGAAAGAGGGTTTGCAGAACACCCCCAGTCAAATGAATTCAGTAACATCCCTAGTTTATGTTCCTTTAAAGACTTCTATAAACATACTTGTTAAAGGAGACCTAATTGAAAAAGTTCTAAAATATTATTTAAAATGAAGAAATATGCCAAAGAAATGATTTCACGGAAGTTAATTACCACCTGTTTGTTTCTACTTCTAGGCAAAAGTCTATTCTAAAAACAATAGAGATGGCCTAAATGTCTTAGAAATCTGTATTTGCATTTTTTAAATTTAAAAACTGACTTTCATGTACGTAGTCCACTTAGTTACACTGCTTTGCTTTCTGATTTCCAAGAGATTGCGAAAGGCAAGAAGTATGAATGCCAAGACTAGAGCTTTAGCATCACCTCTATTCAGCAGGTTGTGTTCTGTCAGCTTTTGCCTAATAGTGGCTGGTTTACACTTGAGAGTAAACAGGGATATGCTTAAGCTATGCATCATGCCAAAACGCAGTATTCCTCTGGGCTATGAATTCTAATACTTGCTGAGGGAGGAGAGGGGAAATATTTGGAAAACAAGAACTTGAGAACAGCTGCTCCTGTCCAAGAACAGATAAAAAGGTTATTTTTGTGCAGTTCTGTAAGTTCATTATGTGTTTAAAATAAACCCCTTGCACAGTTAAGATTAGCAGATGTGCAGATGAAAGTGTATTTTTATGTTGCCTTGGACTAAAACCTTGAATAACTTCCATGACTTTGCTCAGACAATTTTAATAGACAATATTGTTGTGAGAGTGGCCAGACCTCCTTATTTCTGAAACAAATCAATTTTTCCCTGAGAAAGCTATTGAAATTCTGTTTGTAGTAAGTGCTGTTGAGTACTGGCTTGACACAGCACCGGATGTTGAGTTGTATGTTGACAGAAATGCTGATGACTGTTTTTAAAAAAGTGAATTGTAACTGGGTAATTGATTTAGGTTCTAGGCAAAGAATATTTTCTGTCTTCTGACTTAATGTGGGAGAACTGGGGTCTGATTGTTTTGGTTTTGTGGGGTTTTCTTGTTTGTTTTCAGGTGGTGCCCCAAACTATTATCCAAATAGTTTTACTGGTCCGGAAGATCAGCCCATTGTAAAGGAGAGTCGGATGTCTGTTTCAGGAGATGTGCAGCGCTTCAATAGCGCAGATGAAGATAATGTGACTCAGGTATGATCTATGGAAAGGCTTTATATTGCTTATTACATAAGATGAGTTTATAGGATGAGTTTAGAGAATATTAATAAGAATCATTCAGACATGACTCCCCTCTGAAGCGTCTGGGCTAACATGAAGTTCAGCTCTCATGAGAGCTTGGAAGATCTCCATACAGCTTAATTTCATGAATAACTGGATTTTTGTGGACAGGGCAGTTGATGAATTCTCACAGACCTTTGCCATCTGTATCCTGGGCACCAATATCTAGAGGTTGTGACTTTTGTCTTTTCACGATTAGTGTCTGCAGATATGCAGACTAGGGTATGCAACCCAACAGCAATATTTGTTTTCATTAATTCAATAAGCAACAGTTATTTCAAACTAGAAATGGAAGGAGTTGTTAGCAGGTTTGCCAAAAAAAAACCAACAACCCAACCAAAAAAACCCCAAACCAACAAACAAACCAAA
>NW_009645884.1:0-2513 GCF_000690535.1 Cariama cristata
CAACCCAAACGATTCTATGATTCTATGATGTCTACCCTGGTACTGAAAAGCCAGGCATACTAAAGTCCTCTGTTCTTTTTACCTTAATTACAAGTCCGTGAGTACTGATTAATTGAAGAATTTTAATTCCAATAACATTGTTCCTGTTTGAAGATATTTTCTTCCTGTCTTTCTTGATCCTTGAAGGTTTCTCTGGATTCATTTCATTATTCATCATTAGTTCCACAATTTCAGCAAGTTAATTGCAAAAGAAAACAAAAATCTTAGAAATAGCAGTTGGAAGGAGTTCCAGTCAGCAAATACACCTCACAAAACCCTGTTATCTCTCCAAATTCTCTTTGTACTTCTGTAATGTGTCATTCTTATGATTTTTTCATTTCAGACACCGCTTCTTACAGGTCATTCAGTTGTCATGTAGCTGATTTCTAAATTCAGTAATGAAGATATCTACAGGATACTAATTTTTGCTGTAGAAAGGTTGCACTGTGTATGCATAGCATATCATTGCCTTGATCAGGTGCACAGCTGTGTAGCTGGCTTGTTGCCATTTGGAGTCTAGCTAGGCTACAGAGCTGGTAACTGCAGGTATGAAGTGAGAGTTATAGAATTTATTTTCTTTATTGGGGTGATTGTATGTATTATTTTTGTACTTGATAGACCTGTCTAATTTCCATTAACAAAACTTCTTGTATTTTCCCTTTGAAAAAATAACTCATTTGTAAACAGAAACACAATATCAATGAAACAGACAGATATGTCATGAATTAAATTTAAAAAATAAATACCCTAAAGAAGGTAAGACTAAAGGTGGGTAAAGAATAAAACTCCAAATTTATATACTTCTTAGTATTATACCTCTTGCTTTTACTGAAAGTTAAAACTAGTCTCTAGAAGCTCTATCTGAACATACATCTGCTGATTTAATTTATATCTAACCGCTAAATAGTAATACTTAACTAGGACAATAGGGAATCTGCCAATGGCTCTGCAATGAGTGCTGAAACCTTATTAGTTTCAGTGACTTAATGTGCACTATATGTTAAATACATAAGAGTAATGCTAGATAATTGTTATCAATGAGAACAGGCTTAACATCTCAGTGGGCAAATTAAGGACACACTTGGAGATTGTTGGATCCTCTCAGGAATACTTTGGAGGAGAACTAGTTAAACCTCATTATTTCTTATTTAATATAGCCTTTTCACACAGCAAAACATTTCCCTCCATTCTTGTTTAATAGGTTTCATGCCAAAGCCAGTTGTTTGTCCAAAGCATTCACACAATATCTTTGTTCATCAAAATATTCTAGATGATAAGTTGGGCTGGGAGATTTTTATCGTTTCATGGCTACCGTAAAAACATTGCAGAAAATGACAAGTATATGTGGGATACAGGTTGTAAAAGAGGAGTGGATATTTCTTTGAAAAACAGTCCCTCCAGTGAAAAACATTGCTTACTTGAAAAACTGTTCGCATATTTCTAAATAATTCAACAGGATTTTTCTCACACTTGAGCTCTATTCCAGCAATTTACCCATGTAGATCTTAGAAAGAGTAAGCAATAAAGACTTTGAAAGGTATTTACTAAATATTCCTTTGCAACTAGAATGATTTATGACTTGTTCACAAATCATTTTTCAGAGACAGCTGTGTCAGCTGAAGATGTTGCCATCTCACCCGCTGCCAGCTGCTTGTTACTGCCTCCTGCCAGAAGTTACCATGCCTTCAGATCCGCCTGGGCTCTGTTGCTCTTGTTCTTCCCTACCCCACTGCAGTCAGAATAAGACAGCGGCATTTCACTGTTTAAGATGCCTATTGTAGCCCATATGGCAGGCTTTTAGTCTTGAAAATGTTGTGCAATGCAACTTGAAAGGAAATCACTGGCCTTAGACTGTGAGGAGGTGCTTCACAGTACTAATCAGTTGTGATGGGCAAATGCAATCTGTTCATCTAAGACCTTAGGGGTCTCTTCAAGCCTGATTTTCTACAATCATGTCATTCTGAGATGCAATGAAACAGAAAAGGCTTTGAGAGTTAGGTTGATAAATACAGCGTATAAAGAAATGCTGGTGATGACTTTAAGAACAAATTATTAGTGTTGTACTAAATAAATTGTGTCAATTTTTCTGTCTGAGAATAACCTGAAAATTAAGCAGGATTTTCTACAATGGTTGAGAATTTCTGTAAAAAATCAGGTACATTTTTCAAACTTTACTGGTGCAGGTAGTGTGCAAGTGGGTGTGTGCATGTGCATGAATACGTACTGTGATTGCATGTCAGTTGCCACAATTCTGTGAAATAATGTCAATGTTTATCTGCATTTAGAAAAAATGGAAAATTGCAATGATAGCAAATGTATAAATGTGCTCAAATATTCAATATAGAGTTGAAAATTACGAAACAAATTCTTACTGTTAGGTAAATAGATTTTTGTTGTAAGAGAGGGATTTTTTTTTTCTCCTTTTCATTTATATGTAGCATTCTGAACTATCCATTGTCCTGGTTTGGCTAAAA
>NW_009645885.1:0-2566 GCF_000690535.1 Cariama cristata
TGTCTTTTCAGCTGCCATTGAATCCAGTCTCTCAAAGCACTCAGCCAAAGTGACTGTGTCTTTTGGGAGAAGAAGCTGTAACCCTTGTGAACAGCTCAGCTTGTGCCTGGTAAAGCTGTTTAGTCTTGCTGCCCAGTAACAGAGTTTTCAGCATGCTTTGTGTCCCACCGGTACAGCAGTTGCACCACCAGTGCAAAACAGGCTTTAAGGTATCAACCTGAGTGATCTGAGCGTCCCTTCCTATTGCCTGGTTGTACCAGGTCCAAAATAGAAATTCATTCGAGGCTTTTACTGTCTGAGTAGTAATGCAAGGTCCTGGGCTTGGAAGTGTGTTAAGGGCTTGAACTGCCCTGCTACTTGTTATTGTAACCCAGAGTTCACACTAGTGAATGTAAAGGGATGCTTTGTGCAATGTTGTTCCCAGCCCTAAGTGCCAAGATGAACCTCCTAATAGTTCCCAGGTAAACGCCTATGTCCCATGGTTTTATTCCTCACGGCCTGGCCAAACATGATGGATGCAACCAGTCCTAACAAGGTGCTTGGTGTGAAGCAGACTTGAGAGGAGCGTTCCGCACTGCAGCTGCTCTTGTATACTGAATTCTGCAAAAACCACAGAAACAGCATTGATAACCTGCATCCTTGAGGCATGTGTCATCTCCTTCAGGTTGGATGTTGCCTTGGCTAGTTTAGGCTTGGTCACCTGCCTCTCCAAGGAGCTTACTGCCCAAAGGGGAAGGTTTGAAACAGGAAGAGGGTGAGATGTGATGACTCTCTCTAGTTTAAGGATTATTTTTGAATTTTTCAAACTACAACAATGATGGTTGATCTTTCATTTCTGAGATCTTGGTTGATGGCTTCATTGCTCTCTAAGTTAGAGCCGCTAAGCATTTAAGCTTTGTCAGCGGAATGGAGCGTATGTGTAGCAAGTCTTGTTTTGCTGTGTTTCCTCACCCTTCATGTGTGCTGGCTGAATGATCTCTTGGTGTGTCCTGCGACTATAAAAATCTTAGGAATGTTTTTCATCTAAGTATCTTTACTAGATGAGTTAGAGAAGCAAGGCTGATGCACACTGTATCTCTTACTGTTGAATCTTCGTGTAAACTGTCACTGTGAAGCTTTGAAGTTGAGTGATTCAGAGGGCACGGATAAAGGAGAAATCAGGATCTCTTATTAAAAATTACCAGAAAGGGATGCATACAGCTTTAGATATCTCCTACCCCTGCACATCTTTTTCTAGCCCTTCATACGTAACAATTTACCTTTTGAGAAGTTCAGTGAATTCTAGCTTGGTAACCTGTGAACTGTCCAAGCTGGGAGGACACGCTGGAAATTTTAGTATTTCCTAGCGGTCTTTCCATCTGTAGTCAGTAGCAGTTGTGTTTGGAGACACCATCTGGGGCAGCCAGACAGCCCATCGTATAGCTCTTCCTGCACTGTTGGGTCAATCCAGCATGTTTGAGCTGAAACGCCCTGACGATCTTAAGTCCTTTTGGCTTCTGCAGATGATATCTTGGCAACACAGACCTGTAACTGGGTTACCCTAACATTTCCTTTTGGAACGTAGGTAGTTGAGCTTGGCAGGTTTCCTTTGCCTGCTCGCTTACACTCTTTTAAGTGCTATTTATCCAGTTATTTCTGTTATTTTCCTTTCCTCAGTGCAAATAGATAAAGCTCATTTTTTTAAACTTGTTTCTGAGCCAGAATAACGAAGATGATGTGGGTGCTGAAGTCCAAAAAACATGCATCAGTACCCAGAAAAAGAAATGGGAAATACAAAGTGCAGATTAAGGACAACTGCTTCATGCGTTTTTTTAAGCTCTTAGTTTAATATTAAACCATGTTATAACCTCTGCTATCTTTATACCATAGCTCTCTCGGGGGATGCTGCTGTGCCAAGTGCTTGTTTACCTGTATGTTCTGTATCAGTGCAATGGTACATCCAAGGTCTAGAAGGCTGCTGTTACCTAGTGGAAAGGCTACATGAAGGCTGCGCCAGCGGAAGTGGTGTCCTCTGTGGCTGGAAACAGGCAGAGTGACCAGAGGAGCTGTGTGTTTGTGTTTGCCCTGGTCTGAGGTTGGCTCGCCCTGCTCTCAGTAAGGTGGGCTGCAGTGCGCTGGGACAGGTCGTGCTTCTGCAAGCGGTAGGACTGTGTCTAAAAGAATGGTGCGCTTGAAAATAGACGTGTTTCCAGGAACAGTCGAGAGCTATTGTGTATTGGAACCCAACAGTACCAGAGCCTTTCCTGGTCATATATTACAGGGTGGTTTTTGTTTATCGTGAACAAGAGTTGAGAAAGCATTACTTATAGTCAGACTGAGAGAAGCCCTGTGAAGCGGAGCCTTGGCACACATCAGCAGCCTGATTTATCTTCTTTAATGCCAGTGTTCCTTGAAGGGCCTCAGTAAAGATCGTTCCTTCTTCTTCTTTCCTTCGGAAGCTACTAACATCCAAAACCAGTGAACCAAACTCAATAGTGCTCTCTCTTCTGCTTTATTTCTCTGTCCTCCCACACATACCCTCTGGTGAGCCCAAAAGAGCGGGGTCAAGTGTTTGCATGTCCCCCCC
>NW_009645886.1:0-2675 GCF_000690535.1 Cariama cristata
AGTGTGAGCCATCTAAAATCTTAATTCACCCTGGGTTTTGTGGCTTTTGTTAATGCATGCTTTTCAGTCTTTTCTGTCAAGCAGGTTGCAATTAAGATTGGAGCTTTTTGTGATTATGTTTTCTCTGTCATATGGCTGAATATGCTGCTACATTATATTATCATAAACAGAAGTTTAACTATAGAGAATGCTGGTATTTTTCACTTTTTTCTTTGGGAAATATACTGGGAAATGTAGGTAACTTCTAGCATCCTTGTTTTGCAGGGGAAGAAACAAAGGTAGAAGCTTCATTTGCTTCTGTTGTCCATAAAGGGCACTGATTATATATAGCTGCTTATAAAATAATGTTTTTGTTACTGTGTAGAATACTGGAAAATTGTAGAGGCATAATCAATCTGACACTCACTTAGGCTGTTTAGATTAACTCTTTGGGCATGGCTCTGTCTCTCAAATAAAGAATAAATTAACGTTCTTTTGTTGTTCTCCAAAATTGCTCTCCAGTACCCAATATTGCCTCCCTGCACACTAGTATTGCAGACCACAGTGTACAGAAATACAGCAACGTTCAAGCAATATTGTTTTGGACCCTTTAAATTTTGTGGTCAGGACCTCGCTAAATGGCATGTTAGAGAGAACTGAGTACTCTTTGATCTCTTAGCAACCAAGAAAACTTCTCAACATGGATCATTTTCATCATCTTAATCATAGACTGAAGGCAGAATATTTTATTTTTAGATGTACTGTCTATTTGTATCTCCACATTTTAGGTTTCTACCAATTGCTTGAGTTGGTGTCATTGAAAGAAAGAAGAAGGAGAACTAGAGTAATGAGAAGAGTAATTGAACTATGCTTATTAGATCTGTGCAAATATATATACATTGATACAGAATATGTATTCCCCTATAAATTCCCTTTGTAAAATCTCAGCTGAAAATTTGCATTTTATCTTCTTCCTTGTTATGATTAAAAATTAGATAGCAAAGGTTAAATGAATATACTCTTAAAAATTTATTACATTTAATAAAATGTTTCCACAAATTTATCTTTTAGACTATTCTAAAGAATGAGCCTTTCTTTAAAATAAAAAGTTCAGATTGTACCTTTTTTCCTACCTTTGAAAATTTACACACTATGAATGTTGACTATTCTTAAACCTTTTTTTACAAATTAGGCTTACATAGTACTTAAAATATTTGCTTTGCGAAGTAGAAAGCAAAAGATTGAAACAAATCATAGGAAATATTTACAAAGATGCTGACAGATCTGAATTTTCCAGCCTACCTACTAAGTACTGTGTTGCAGTGGCTTTTTGTTGTTGTTTTTGCAATTTTTTGATTTTGTTTGTGTTAGAAAAATGGGGTTTTTTTAGTATTTGCTCTTGATTTTATATTAAATATTTCAGAGAATATCAGTGAAATCTGTCAGGAACATCGTAAGACTTACAAAAATAAAGAAGTTGGATTTATAGGCCCTATACAGAAAGAGGTGTAGAACACCTAAAGCTGTAAAATTTAGTAAAACTGGATCAACGCTTCTTTTTTTTTTATTATCACCATGTAGCATTGCAGGCATCAAAGGGTCACAAAATTATTTTGGTGTACAGCAGTAGTAGAAGAATTTTAAAGGTTTTGAGTTACACAGAAAATAAATGGGTTTTCAGTAATTTTTGCTTTTTCATGGTGGTCAGATAAATTAGCATTTTTTGAATTTTAGATAAGTTTCTGATATGTAACTAGGATTGCATGAGCCAAGGAACAGATGATCGTTTCTCAAGCATAGATTGATCACTAGGGAAGAAATGTGAAGAAATGTTGCTTCCTGTTTTCAACCCCCAGAAATGATTGCCCAGTTGGATACGTGAACTAATGAGTTAAGCAGAAGGCTATTGTAAGTGTATGGAAAAATACATAAGAAGACAGTTTTTTTCCTCTGGAAGAGCTACCCACAGAACCGAAATGATGTATTAAATCAGGAGTACCCATGGGATACTGAATGAGGTCAGAAGAGCTTTTTTTGAAAGGCTGGGAAGAGAAAAGCAGGGCTAAGCATATTGCATCATTTTTTATGATCTTAGAAAATGAAGTGAAAGAACAGATTGCTGAGCAGAGTAAGTAGTTTTGGTTTATCTTTTCTGTTTTACTTTGAATCATCAGTTATTAATTACTTTTGGGACACACTGCGTGACTGAATGTACCAAATAACTTCTTCAGTATGGCAAAACCTGTCATCTTGTAACATTTCTGTAAATTGTAGGGGCTTTTTTAAAATGTAAAATTGCATGACTAAAGCAGGAATTAATGTAGGTGTCAGATTCTGGTCTCAATCACAGTAGTATAAATCTGGTGTGAATCCATTATTTAAATTACTTTATTCTTGATTTACGTTCTGGTATAAATGAAGAATAAGCCTTAAGCAAATAACTGACTTGTCTGCACTGATATGAACGGATCTGTGCATTGGAAGCCATTGCTAATGCAAATTAATATTCTAATTTCTTTATGCTATCCCTCCTTTTAAGAATAGCACTGAAAGTAAACTAGAGGGTATGCTAGAAATGACTCATGGTGATCATGTATTTGTAAACCACAGTTAAACCTGAATCTGAATCATATGTACTTATAGAGGAGGCTGACTAAGGTGGTGGAAGGTCTCAAGGGCAAGACTTAGGAGGAACG
>NW_009645887.1:0-2690 GCF_000690535.1 Cariama cristata
CTTGGCATTGGCTTGGTGTTTTGAACTGCGTGCTTTGTAAAGGGTGGTAATGAGTGCTGACAGAAAATGAAAGGCACGACCTTACCAGCACTGAATTGTCTTCCTTCTTCTTGGCCCCAGCTTTGTTGTGGAAGGAAGAGTCCTGAAAGTGTGGGGAATCGTTTAGTCTTACACTGTTACTCTATTTTCATGATTGTGGCACAAACTTCATAGGATGCTTCTAAGCCTTTGACACAAAGTTGAAATAGAGGTCCTGTTGAGTCCATAAAAATAATGCTGACTTACCTGCATTGATGCAGTTTCTCTGCTGCAAACAAGCCAAGCCAGTGCAGCAGCATGGCTTTCAGTATTTTTCTTCAGCAAACTGCTATATTCTTCTGCAGTAGCATTGACAGAATGAATGTTCCTGAATTCTGTGCTCTCATTTCCTTTTTACTGTAGTTCCTTTCAGTTTCGTAAGGATTGATAGTACATTTCCGAAACTTACACTAATTCTCAAAACCGATGAAATGGAATGTTCTACTTGCTCTGTGAACTGCTCTTTGATTCATCTGTTATCTTGAGGTAGAAGGCAAAATTTGCCTCAGTTTACAGAGGTTCCTTTCATAAGAAAGGAGCAGGAGGCATATGGCACTGTTGCCAATGGTTTCAGAGTTTAAAAAGACTCTACAGCTTTCACTTCCTGTCTTTGGTATGAGGGCTGTTTCAGACAGACAGAAGTTGGAACATGGGTAATTTGTAATTTGGATGAGATGTTGGATTTTTTTTTTGTTTGTTTTGTTTTTTACCCTGGGTGGGTCAAATACTGGAACAAATTGCCCAGAGATGCTGTGGAACCTCTGTCTTTGGAGGTGTTCAGGACTTGACTGGAGAAATTTCTGTGCAAGATCATTTGAGCAGGGGTTTATGCTAGATAAGGACTCATATCCAAAGGTTCCATCCAACTAAATTGTTCTGTGGCTTTATGATTTTAAGTTTTGATAATCTCCAAGGATAGAGAATCTCATCTCTCTAGGTAAGCCACTTCTGTGCTTGACCAAGCACAGTGATGAAGAATTTTTTCCCATGTGTCTAGCTGGAATTTCCCATCTTCCAAATTGTGTCCCCTTCTTTTTCTTGGCTATGTACTTCTGAAGTGGCTCTATTTCTAATATAACCATCTCTGTTGAGGACAGGAATAAGATTTGCCTCCCCTCTTTTTATCCTCTTTTGAGTCTGAATAAACACCCTTCTGTCATCTTCTCCTTGTATGCCACACGCTCCAAGCTCCTCGCTATCTTAGTAGCACTTCTCTGTAAACGCTGACACAAAGTGGAAAAAATACTGAATTGCCAACAAAAAATGCATAATCACTTTAAATTAGCAAGTCTACTGGTCTAAATAAATTTTCTTTTTATTTCCTATAGCTAGCTGCTTCTGAGACTGTGGCCTGTTCTGATCTTCTCAGTGAGGTTTTGGTGTGAGAGGAGTTTCAGTTGAAAGAGGTGGAAGGCATACATACCTTTCCTGACTTATCTGAGTTGTTTCCATGAACTTGGAGGTCATGTGAGCACATCTTTGGTTGGAAACTGATAGTGAAGGAGCAACAGCCATTTTTAAAACATTTTTTTTAAGATTAGGGGGAGCACAATTGTGCAGCAAAATATCAGTAAAAATAACAAGCTTGGTGAATGAACAGATCTTTTGTCAGTGATCTCTTCTTTTGATAGAGGCAAAGACACTGAAATTATAGTTGCTGGCTTGTGTTAATGGAAATAACTGAGTGAAGGGAAGAATGCTCAGTCTTAGAGAAGAGAAGTCTTGATATTTTTGGAAAGTACCTTTGGTTAATTCATTTGGTGTTCGAAAATGAGTTTATACAGTGTTTATGTTTGATTCTGTTGCATTAAGTAAAACTCTTCTCTTAAAGGTTTTTAAATACAAATAAAAATTTTAAGTTCATGTCCATCTTCTGTGATAAGCAAACTTTTGTGGTTAACTGTATGCGCAAGTAAGAGAAGGAAAATGGAGGCTTCTGTGGGCTCACAGACAGGAAAGGAGGAGCTTGGCTCCAAGTAATTTATTACCTTTAGAAACCTGTAACTAGAGAGATTATGTAACTTACTCTAGACGGTAAACAGTTCAAGCAGAATTGCTACATGGCAAGACAGAATCATTTGTCTGTGATTCATTGTGAAAAAGAAGGGAGAGTGTTGACTTCCTAAGATGGAAATTGTCCTCATCCAGCCCTTTGTGCTGTTCACTATATTTCTTTCTACGTTTTTCCTCACTGATGAGGGATAGTCAACTGCCCCCATCCTCCTTTTTTTTTTTTAATTTTTCTCCCAATGCCCATTTGCAATTACTAATGAACAGCTGAGTTGTACAGAAGAATGGGCGTCTAGCACAGAAGAATGAGCTCCCAGCTACCCTTTTAATTGTTTTTGCCCTTTGCTCAATTGCCAGTTTAGCCTCCATAGTTGGTTTTGTTGTTCAGAAACAGAAACAGCATTTTGATAAAAACAAGTTGGGTGCACATTAGATTCATAAAGATTCATAGAGGCAGTTCACTAAAAATAAGTCATCAGCTCATAGAGGAATCTTTGTGAATAAACTTGTCACCTTAGGACACTGAAGGTGATGGAACTAGAATGATTTCTAGTCTTAGAAATCATTTCCAGCCACATGAAGGACAAGAAAGTCATCAGGAG
>NW_009645888.1:0-2656 GCF_000690535.1 Cariama cristata
GCCTTGGCGCCCTGAAGGAGGCGAAGGGCATGGCGTTTTTATCCATTTCTAGGGGAAACGGTTATTGCGCTTGTGAGCGCGTCGTTTCGGAGCCACACGCGTCTTCCATACATCTCATTTCCGTGAGCAGATTGCTTCTCGCCAGTTACCAGGATAAACCAGGGTGAGATCGCCGTCACCACTAGCAGGGTTCCCGCTGCCTTGTCCCAATTCTCTGTCAGAAGGGGCTTTCCTCTCTGCTTGCTAAGATCCTCGCCGGCAGTACGGTTGACCTTCTACGCGCTTAGGCCTTCAGCCACCCTCTCAGGAACCGAGCCCCGCCTGCGCAGACTGCTCAAGAAGTGCAGTCTTGCCAGAGTAACTTCCACCCTGCAGGGGCTTGCAGGCATTTGTATCGCCCTGCTTCTCATCTTTTTTGGATGGCATTTTGCAAAGCTTTACCATCTGTATTTAGTTGTTACTCTTTCTTCAAAAGTCAGCTCTTTTACTATTAACATATACAAATAATCATAAATGCTCACTATAAGCAACTAAAGGTAAATTATGTGCATAAATTTTTAGTTGGAGTGCCCAGTATTTAGAAATAAAAGCTGCCTGAGGAACAGAAGTCTGCCTTGAACAGTTCTGTCCTGCCTTTGTGTATCTGTCTATGATTAATGTGCACTGACTAGCATCTGGGCAAATGATCCAACTAAAACAAGCAACTAATCAAAGTCCAAAGTACGTTCAAACCAATAAAATTGCACTGGCACAACCAAAACCTGAAGACTGGCAATTGTAATTGTCAGGCCCTTCAGAACCAGAGACAGCGTAATATTAACATATTTATGGCACAAGTGAGCAGATGTTATGGAAAACCTTCAAATGCCACCAATGTGGCATGGTTCACGACGGGAGGGGCCTCAAGTGCTAATGTGATAGTAGCAGCACAGTAGTTTTTAAGTCACCTAACCAGAGAAAAGTACTAGATTATTACATGATTGTACATATACCAATGTTGCCCCTGATGGCCAAATTGCTAGTTACTGGAAACCCTTAATTACGGAGGTACAGAGTGAGAAAGATTAGGGTGACTGGCAATTCATATGCAGATGTGGTACAGAATGTTTTGTCTATGGAGTATAAAAAAAGGGGTGTGTGTGATACATTTAGGAGATTTGGTAAGCAACGAAGAAGAGTAAACAGAATAGAACGTGTAAAAGTAATGGGGATATTGGGAAACACCAGTAACAAACAAGAATAGTTAGGGATGTAATGAAAGCTCAACTTGAGCAGAACTACTTAATGTTTTTATGGTTATTGACCATTACAGACCAAATATACTCAACAGAAAGAAACAGCGTTTTCAGTGCAAGAGAATGACAGGAAAACTGCAGTGTTTCACTACTTGACATTGAATAGGATAAATTATGTGTAGGTCTGTGCAAGTGTGGAACAAAATGAAGCAACCAGACACAGAGAACTGCATACAGTTACGTACCCTGCGTTCCCAACACACAGGAGCTGGGAATTTCCTGGGTGAGAAAGCTGAAACAACTCTTCCCAAAGTACAGACCCTCCAGAAAAGGTGAGCAAAGTACCCCAGCAGGGTGCTCAAGCTGTTGTTTGCTGTCTCATGCTGCAACAGGAGCAGTAATTTAACTCCTGCCTTGCCACACAGGCAGGTTTCATGCCCAGTAGCCGGAACTGCCAGGCTGTCAGGACACCATGCTGTTTCTGAACACTAGTGTTGAGTGTACCTATGAGTTACGGATTTTTACTGGCTACACTTTTCCAAAATTCCCCAATTCCTTCATGCTGTTTCGACCACTGGCTGACCCCACACGCTATGCTCCAGATAAGGCTAACACAACCAAAACAGAGCTAATGATACACTAACTGGATTTCTGCATTTTCCAACCAAAATACCTTTCGTTGGCATGTATTCTTAGCTTAGCCTTCACCCATTAAATGTTTATTTTATGGCTTATGAAGGACTATGACAGCTACTTAGTTTTTGTATAGAAAATACCTTGATTAGTCCCAATTAAAAAAAACCCAAACTCATCCAATGTTATGTTTCTGCCCCTGGTGTTTTCATCACGGAAATGTGATCCGTTGTATGGCCCAAAGATCCGATTTTTTTCAGACCAAGTACACATAAGTTAACGTGCCATTTTCCAAGACCGTCTTTTTTTTTTTAATGCAGGTCTTTAGCAAAGACAATTTGAGAAGATGGATTTTAAACTCAGAAAGCTTTTACACTTTTAAGGGGTCCCTCAAGCTACAGGCCCAGCACCCCAGGATCAGACACCCCTGCTCTGGCACAAGCCCCCGTTGTGTACAGGCAGCACAGGCGTACCCAAGCAGGCGGGGGGACACCCAGTTACCACAGCCAAGGCAGGTCTTGCCTCAGGAGTTCAGGGCAGCGCTCTGAACACAAACGAACACCCTAAATGCGTCGCAGTTGGTACACTGACTGGGTTTTGGGTTGGTTTTTGGTTTTTTTTTTGAGCAGGGAGTCGTACAAACAGGGCTCCACGTGCAGGGCTCCACTCCCAGGTGCTGAAGGTGGAAATGGCGGCTGTGCTCCCAGCACTGCGATGTGACCAGCAGGGTCCTTCCCGCTCCGTTGCCCACAAACATACGCCGGAGGACCCCGTTCGCAGTAGGGGCC
>NW_009645889.1:0-2691 GCF_000690535.1 Cariama cristata
ATAATGATTCTATGATTCTATGATATTGTATGATGGCAAAATGCTGTCTTCAACTCTTCAAACCAAATAAAAATGTCTCATCTCAGAAAGCTGTGACTGGTTTGGGTACTGTGGACCTTGAGTACCATGGATGTTGGCTACCATGGACTTCATTCCCAGTGCTGATGGGTATCGTTTGCCATGAGCAGGTCCATCACGGTGCAGGGAGATGAGCTTAGAGAGCCCATTTTGGTGGGACCCCATAGCATCCACCAGCACTGGAACAACTTAGGTGTCCGAAACCAGATTTCTTTGCTGTGTGCACAGTGGAAATCCTGCCAGGAGGAGACTGCACGTACCATGAGGCAAAGTGAGCACCCCAGTTTCGGCCCTGCTGCATTTCATTGTCTGGAGGAGCATGCGGGGCATGGTGCTGTTTACACTGCCACAAGTCTGCTCTGACAGCATGTCTGTTGAGGAATTACCTGGATTTGTTGGTACAACAGAGAGAAGAAATTCGCTTATAAGGAGCCAACAAATTTGCAAATGAGATCCATGTGTATGTGTGCTCCACCCCCCCCATATTCTCTATACATTGCTTTGCCAGGAGTTTCCTACCAGCTCTTACGATACAGCCATCACTTCTAAAAATAACTATTGAAGAATTTGAGATCTGGGCCATTGATTACGTTTTTGGGTCCCAAGCATAGCAAGGAAAGCAACTCTCAATGTGCTTCCCAGCTTGCCATGTAGCCAAGCCCATCTTGGGAAGAAGAGCAATGGCTTATAGCCCACCCTGCACATCCCTGGAGGAAACTGGGCAATGCTGGGATGGTGCAGGCACAACGATATCCTCATCTATTTTAGAAAAAAAGAGGAAAATCCAGCGGTGAGGTCCTGCACATCACCTATAGCCTCTAATAAAAGGGGAAAAGTATTGGAATTTAAACCCATATATGACTGTATCAAGGAAACGATGCCATCTTTGTTGGCTTTAAATAGAAATGGTTTTTGTTTTTAATTGCAGGCCTTTGTATTGGAACAGTTACTTGCGCTGGTTTACGCTAGGATGAAGCATTATGGTAGTGAGAAACATTCCTGGGTCTTGGCCTTTGTCTCTCCCCAGAGACTGATTTTTATGGTGTGACAGTGACACTGATTGTTTTCCAAATTTATCCAATCAAATAAGCTGAGATGGAGTGCGGGGTTAGAGAACGGGTCTTGAAATTTTCTATTAATCACTGAAATATTCCCCCACATATTGAGAAAATTTAAAAAGTAAAAACAGCAAAAAAACCCCCAAACACCCCATGTTGCTTGTAATAAAAAAAAAAACGGAAAAAAAACCCTCCCCAAAATCTTTTCTTCAGTAAAGGGCAGAAAAAACAGTTACTGGAAACTAGACCTGTTTGTATTTCTAAATGCCAGCTGCTTTCCAACACTTGTTGGATAACTCAGACATTTCAAGAGCTCACGCTCAGTCTTTAAAAGCTTTATTTTGGTCTGCGCTACAACAAATCCTTTTCGTCCTGTTGCATACATATTTTCATCGTATGCTTGTTTTCGGTTTGTAGCAATGCTTTTTTGGGGCAAGTGAGTAATTAATTGTTAATTGTTGCAATATTTTGTAATTATCCTTGCAACGTGGCTTATCTGACAGTGTTTTATTGCCACCAAGCAATGGTTAGCAGTATACAGAGGCTTATGTACACTGTGAGGTTGTGAGCATCCTCAGTCATGGCCATGTTACTTACCTGCTCCTGTTCCAACTCGAGAGGGAGAGAAAGCGAGACCGCGTACTGGATTAAATGCACGTTAAGGGCAAAACTTTGGCAAAATAGCTTGTGTTCATGCTAAAAGAAAAATGCAAAAAATACAAGGAAAAAGAAGTGCAAATAAACTAATAGAAGATAATTGATGCTACGTAAGCTTTATTCCTTTGCTTGGGGTCAGTGAAATAAGGCCACTCGGATGATGTACCTTGAAGGGAGTGTTGGTGAGTAGGATTTAAAGGCCATGTGTGACAAGCCGCTGATTTGTTATAGTTCAAGGTTTTATTGAAATATCTATGCATGAACCTTCTGTTTCCTTGTTTATTCTTCTACAGTGGCTAAAACGAACCAAACTTTATCAGTCACGACTGGTATCATAAGATTTTAGGTGATTAGTATGTACCAAAGCACTGCAATACAACTCAAGGTTAATAATTTGAACCAAGGAAGAATCACAAGGAGCAAGAAGAAAGATAGCCCTTAAATATGAATTACTGCTTTACAGTTACGTATGTAGGTGCCTGTCCCAAAGCATGTGTGTTTGGGAAAGTGCAGCCCAGGTACCCTCCTTTGATCTTGGTTTTCATCTCTGTTGATCATGCAAAATCTCTTTGCATTGTGCCTGGGAGCGCTATGGTGGGGATGGCCCTTCTTCAGAAGTATTAGTCATCTTTCGAGGAGAGCTGTTGGAGGAGCAGTGAATCTGACTGCCGTGATTTCTAGCTCCCATTGGCAGTACCTGGAAAACTTCAAGGTTTCAGTAATGCTCACAGATTTACTATAGGGCTTTTAGCCTCCCCTTTTGTAGCCCTTCTGCTGGTACCAGGAGCTGCCTGCCTCAGCGTGTGCTTTCACATCACTTGCTATCGTTCTGTGCAATATCCACCCTCCTCTTTCCTTCTCCCTGAATAAACTTGGTGAAATTAAATTATTTTTTATA
>NW_009645890.1:0-2533 GCF_000690535.1 Cariama cristata
CCTTTTTATCTATCCTTGCACCTCTGCTATAGCCTCACACTATGATCCTGCAGTTTTTCTGTAGACACATCGGCTAATTGTGAGAGGTGTAGAAGTCACCGTCCTTGCTCATCATTTTTTGTGGTTACAATTAGTCATGGATGCAAAAGTGTGTGTATAAAATGTTGATATGACAGTTGGCCAAAAATCAAGTCCTACGGCTGAAATATTTCACCCCAAAGAGGTTGTGAGATGATCCTCTGAATGTAAGATACTACCGAAAATGGAATATTCCTTTATCTTTGGCATTTCTAGCATTTTCTCACCTCTGACTTTGACTTGGAATGTTGTTCTGTCGTCCTTCGTTTCACAAGTGTATCTCCCTTGGTCTTGCTGTGTCACCTTCTTGATGATGAGCTTGCGGTGTGTCCCCTGGGAGATGACTGTTGTCCTCTGGTCCTGCTTCACCTCGGTTTGATCCTTCTTCCATACCACGGCTCCGTTCGCAGCTGACACCTCACACATCAGCTCAAGGTTTTCAGAAGGACTCACTGATATTTCTGGAGTTGTTTGGGGTTTGTTGACAAAATTAACAACTTCATCTGGAAAGAAAAAAAGAAAGCAGCTTATGCCTTGATTCAGGCTGATCAGCACAAAGTTAAGATACAGTAGTTACTGATCATTATTTCATTGCTACTCACATTTGGGTGATCAAGTTTCACCTCTGGAGGTGTAAATGTACATATGTGTGCATGATACTATTGCAATTTAACTGTGACAGCGTTAACGGTTATGGCAATTAACTGCGGTTATGAGTCAGAAAAGTCTCTCCTGAGACACAGCAGCATTATGCCTACTGGGAAACTCATTGTCCAAGTTTTAAATCATCCAGAGAGTTAGCACATAATGGTCTCTAGTTTGGGAGCTGGGTATTGATGAATCCTTTATACTCTGCCAGCCTATTAGGTCTACACTGTGGCATTAGTACCAGCCTTGTTAAGTTCTTGATAGGCGTGGATCTAAGGCTACCTGTATTCGTAGCCAAAATCCACCTAACAGATGTGCATCCATTTTCCGCATCCCTTTCAGAAGTCAGGCATGAAAGCTCTTACAGAGCAGAGACATGGTGATTTGTATTACCAGACTTGTGGGTGCACAGAGCCATGAGCAGAACCTGGCCCAACATCACAAGACCATGAAGCCTGACGTGTGCATTAATTCACAGCTCCTGTCTCATCACATACACGAATGTAGATGCCCAGCTCTGACAGATGGTGCAAACTCCTTCTCTGATCTTCAGATAATTGCTCTCAGTTACAGTGCAGCCACATTCATCTCTCCTACATCCTTCTGGATCTTTTAAATCAAGCTGAGATGCCCTCAAGCTGCTGACACTTTAATACCACTCCTTGTTTCCGATTTCAAGCAAGCTCTAGGGAATATGTATTGATGGCTGAGCACACAAATAGCTTTGAAAATATCTAAGAAGTCTCAGAAAATCTTGCTAGAAGTGATGAGGAGCCTTCTTTAAATGTTTCTGCGCCCATTCCTGCAGCCCCATGTTCACAATATCAGTCCCACTGATTCTTCCCCAGACCAGATCAGGGTACAGATAGGATAATCCCATTGATAAGATATTCCCCAACTAGGAGAGGAGTAAGTGAATATATTGAGCCAACTCAAGAGGACTAAGTTAATACATTGAGCCAATAGTGTCACATCGTTCTGCTGAAATTGGTCTTCACAGTAGAGAACTCACGACTGCTCACAACTTATGTAGCTCACGCAGTAGAGGTTCCTGCTTCGATATCTCAGCTCAAACTCTGCTGACTGCACAGACCGGTGGCCACACGTACGAGCTGTGCATGCACACACACGGCGTCTGTCATATACGCAGCAAAAATACAGCATTTTTGTCAACTCAGGTTTTTTGCAAGTGTATTTGTAAAGGTAAAAGCGAAGGTAACTAAGTAAGTGGAGACAGGCACTTTGGGTGTAAAATGTGAGCAAACCTATTCAACGCACCCGGTCCCTAAGCTAACAAGCAATATTTGATAAGCATATCAGGTATTTCATACCCTTCATTCCATCAAGGCAGCCCTTGCCTGAAGAGCAAGCCGATGGCTGTCAGTAATAACCAACCTTCACTTAGCATTGCGTTTTTTTTAGCAGCAACTGTTGCTTTCACTCACTGAGTATCCCAAGGACAATTGCTATACTACACTCATGCAAAGCACGTCTGTGGCATCAGAGAACAAATATTTCATTAAAAACCGTAATCATTAAGAATGATCTATTCTTAAAAATTTAGATGACCAAAGAAGGATAGTCCCTCCAGAATCTGGCTGTTCAAGATTATTGGGGCAACTCATCACCATGAGGACAGATTACTTCCCTGCCCTGAGAGCATCCCCTGACTCTGCAGTACCTCTTAGCACTCTGGAAAATTTTATGGCGACATGTGAAAAAAATGTGGAAGTTGCCCTAGCAAAAATTTTGTTAACAGGTTGTAACTCAATCCTTATTCATCAAAAAGTTTGTAGGGATACACAGT